>NW_019213936.1:24038-108603 GCF_002532875.2 Varroa jacobsoni | reverse complement strand
GTTATAAATTTGTATTTTATTACTCATTCGAGTTTAGCGAGCATTCTTCTATAAGGCTAAAATTTATAGCGAAATCTTCTCTAGATTGCCATTAGGGAAGGATCCTGTGCCATTATTGTAAGTGACATAAAACCTGAATGATATGGCAACTTGAGTGACAAATGCAATCACTTACGTTGTCATGCCCGTTTACATACTATCACTTTTATCGTAGCAACGGTTGTCATTACTGCTGATTTGACTAATATTTGTATATATAGCGAACACGGCATAAACAACAGCAACCATCGTCGTCGCCTGATCATCATCGTCATCGCCGTTCTTCTTCGTTTACTTCCTCACACACGTTTTCTCCCTCTCGTTCGCGCACGGCCGAAAGAAATAGGCCTCGAGTACAGCCGTTGGCAACGATCTTTCAGTGAACCAATCAACGCATGTCATCGACATTTGTGGTCCATAACGCTAGCGGCAGGGCAGGTGACAAGGCGCAGAGCGTTTAGATTGCGCGCGCGCTAGAAGTAGCCACTGCCATTGCTACGGCTGGTCGCCAAGAGCGTCACCGATGACAAACTGTTCAGTGCTGGTAATCATTCAATGACTAGCGACCCGAACTAGATAAACAGAGGGAGATAGGACGAAGTCGCCGATGCTGGTCCTGCACGTACCACCTCAAACCGCAGGTGTGCCACAACAGGTGGCTGCAATATTTTTATGCAGTTAAGAGTTAAATTTCAATCCAAAGGTCGCTTTTCTAGACGCCACTCACTTTATCATAGGATTCTTATTGCCATCTGCTTGTCGTTGCTAGATTTGTGAGTAACACCCGTTGAGCGGTCGACTGGTAAGGCTCAACTGAGCGGCTGAGTTGCTAAGGACGCGAACATTAACTTGTTTCGAATCGCTCGGAAAATTCTTCCCTACTCATTTGCCGGCCGTTGACGGTTTGCGCATTGAGAGTTTCCTATAAAAATGCTAGTTCCACAGTAACCACCGAAGGCGAGCTTACATCAAAGCAGTGGAAGTGAAATCGGTTTGCGAGCCAATACAGCATAACGTGATTAACGTAGGATTACGCGCACACAAGATGCCCAGCAGAGAGGCTTCAGAAACGAACAGTTAAGGAAGAAAACGCCTACGAAAAATGGCGAAGTTACTGTAGCCAACAAACAAACCGACGTCGAAAAAACATCATCGAATGACGGAAGGTGCAGCAACGTTATTTTCGTAATTTTTGACGAATGAAAATAAAAAACGGGATCGGTTTGTGCGCCAGCCCAGTATTTAGATTATTTCTACCTGTAGATTATTTCTATCTCACTTCATTTGACAGACCTAACGTAGCAGTTAGATACAAACATAAACATTTAATAACACATGTTTGTACGACGAGCTAATTAGAGAGGACGAGTTGTCTGATCCTGTTTACTCTACTGGTCTAACGGTTGTCAGAGCTGGATACCGAAATCCTGTATCGGTGAAATTTCTGCGTCTGCTTTAACTTGAGGAGCAACATGGTGCAACAGCCATCAGTCGAAACTAACAAAGTAAATAAGGAATACCATGACACTATGCTAATAGTCCCTGTTCCGTATACGTTGACACCTTAGAGCGCTACCGTCCCATATAATAGATATTTAAAACGAGCAGACTCATTTAATTTGGTGTGTTCGACTGAGCCTTTATCAGGCTAGTTACAGACTGGATTGGTCATCATACGCTTCTAAGATGATATAACAAGTTTTGTGATTGGATATCCCTGTCCTAATCCACAAAATGTTTCATCTTACTTAGATATTTCGAGTGTTGCGTCCGATGCTGTATTGTTTTAGACGACTGGCTCCTCCCAGCACAAAACAACTTGTCGATTTCCAACTTGTAATAAACTTATGAGGCATCATCACAAGGGCACTTCAACTTAACCTTATTGATAATCTACTAGATGTAAATTAACTTCGTAGCTACGAAGCAAACGTACGGAAAGAACCAGATCACCATTTCTACTTACAACTCTGTCTACTTGAATATTAATCATGGCCAGGGTTAATTTCCATGTTAAGTTACCTCTTTCATCGCATTCTATAGTCATCGTAGTGAAATTAACCAACGACAATCGTGATATACATTGATCATGAAAACCAACAAATACTACACGATCGTTTAGAGTCGTCCAGTTAGAGTATATTTTTCGGTTAGTGAGTGATACTTTACTGCGAGCAAACGAGATGAAGAGGAATAGGTTTTACGGTGCTAAATATATCGCTAGAAATTAGTCGATTACTATTATTGCTTTAGCTTTATCGCGGTTAGTAGTAAGCAAACGTACTGAGTGTGCAATTTTCACAGCCGAAAAACAAAAAGCACGAGGCACATGCATCCCGCAGGTAATTCTGCACGTGCAACCTAATTATCTCTAATTATCTTGCTCAGTAGCGCCACAGTTGTAGGTAATGGCACAACAGCCTCAAATATTGTCAATGCGTGAAGTGGTCCCTCGGATTTTTGTTCCGTAGTCCATCTTTGTCGACGCTCATTATCGTCACGAATATCACAGTCATCATAATCACATATGTGCTTTTACAGAACATTTATTGCCGGCTGAAAGCGCAACGATGCGGCAGCGTCTACCAAAGGGGCAGAATATTCAAGGGCGCCAATAGACGCGCGCGTGCGACCAGCAAAGAGTGAAAAAAACGACAAATTAATACAGAAAGCCAACGCTAGATGCATAAATATGTGCCAAAAATCATCATCAGTAGAATGAAATTGATCATTTCTTCGTTGATGTAACCGACGATGAAGACCATCCTCGGAAAGTTTAACAAAATAATTGCTATAGCATGCTTTACATCGTATATGTACAATTAGCCCATATATAATGATGCATCGATTTATTTAGGTAAGGTTTCGTAATTTATAGGCGAACGTATTCTTGTTCAGATCAGCTAGGGATTGATGCCGTGTCGTGGTCGAACGTTGCGATTGGGGTAACCCCACAACCCATTGACTGTAATCAGTAGAAGACTAGGGCAAAGAACACAATCCCTAATTGTTTTATTTTTATTGCCAATCGATTTTTAGGTAGATTGAGTGGCTTTCTTGCGAAGATGCTGTTCAGACATTACGCTTATCCGTCGCTAGTGAGAGTAGCTTTAACCATAGCACGATTTTGTTAGCGACGTTTTATGGCTGGCTATCAGCGCTTGTTTAGAAAACGCAAAGGAGCTTCGTGGATTGCGCTGGCCCGACACCTCATCCGGTGATGACGGCCTCTCTATTTACGCAACATCAGCTAAAAACACGGCTTCATGAAGTAAGCGACGTTAATCGACGATCTATGGTAATATCCACTGACGAAGCCAAGAATTTCAATCGGTTACGTATACAGAATAGCACAACAAACCTTGATACGTCATCATTTGCCTTATAGGAGTAACATTGAATTTCGTTGTTGAAAGACTTGTTGTCAGCTGTAAGCTTATCAGAGAACGTAAGTTCTTATTAACACGGAAATCAAGCTCATAGAGGCAAATATCTGATTTAATTAGACAAAAAAAAACTTTCGGTTATTTGTCGGGGAACGGCTCCTGCACGGTTCCGTAAATAAAAAAAAATATATATATAGGATATTGTATCGGAAGTACCGATTCTGTGCTTTCACAGAAACATTTATAGATTGTGAGTTTGTCAACATTGCTAGCCAAGTGAAGCCATTGTGACGAACCATTTAAACATCTGTTAAGCAGTCTACATAACATACCTAAAGCATGAGCACTCTCATTACAGAAGAACGCTAAATATATAATAAATTGCTAATTACTTTAATAACACGATATTTAAACTATTCGTCGTCTAGCTATCTAATACCCATACTTACTCAAATGCTTACCGAGCGTCAAGGATTTCAGCGACTTTTACGAGTACCACGTACGCGGCATCGAAACAGTGGGTTTGATGCTCAAGTCTCTGGCTCAAAAAGACCAGGGCAGCTTGTTCGAACTTTACCAACAACAATTTGTTTGAATAATGAACGTTAATAATATTGTAGATGAACAACAGGCTACTAGTTTTTAACAACTACCTAAATGGACCTACCGAGAAGGTTGTACTGATAGTCTGCAATATCCGTCGACGGCGCACAATCTCCTGTACACAAGACAACCGGTTTTGGCTGGCCGCGATTTTGTGGGCCGCTGTTTCGTTCCAGGGGTTGATAGCGGCTTGTGAAAGTTCCCAGATCGCTGGACGCACTCACTCTTATCGACGAGTCAACCTTCATAGCACTGGATATATTACGCACGCGACGATCACTTGCATTGATAACTGTCCCAGACCGGTCCTCGCCAACTTCACTGCAAGCGCTGTACGTGATGCCCATTTTTCGTCGAGAGAATGGGCTGAGTCTACTTGCAAGCGATTTACAGCGTTCCTTTATTTTTGGTCGATGTTGACCTTGATAATGATCCTCTTGCTGTGACCTGGGAGTAGGCTCCCAATTCGACTTCGCCTGACGAAGCTCCATGCTTTGAGTGCACCCTCTCTGTCTTCGTGGAGAGGGCAGCAACGAAAAAGGTTTTTCCTTAATGTGACGTTACGTCAATGGTCGGTCAGACATCAAAGCTAATTTTAAACCTCATCAGATGATTTCCTTTTACACCATATGTAGTTCATATGGGCGTCGCGCTAAACTTATCAATATCCACATAGTATATTGCTTAACTCGCAGCTTAGCATTCCCTTACAGCTAGAGATGCATATGGATCTTGTTATCTTCCTCATTGAAGATCGGTCTGGACCGCCGCTGAGAGAGCACCTCAAGAAAGCAATGAGCTTAACTAATTGCACTAACGGATCCATTTGCTGTCCGCCATTTTAACCCAGTATGATAGCCATCGGGTGTCTAACAAGGCGGCAATAATTATTTGCGCTACACAGATGTCAATACCGATAAGCCCATTACGCTTCACTCACTGACGCACACGTTATTCCTCTGTATTAGCTCGATCGAAGTTAATTATCCGGGTCCAGCTTAAATCAACACATTAAGCGAGGCCAGCACATCTCGTAGTTTATCACCTAGTCTAATAAATCTTGCAAAATTTTCAAATACATTAGACAACTCGTCAGCGAATGTCTGGTTGTATATCAAATTGCCTGTATCTAGCTCCTGGAACAGTAATCGTTCACGCCTCAACGTGCAGCGATAATTTACAAATATTTCGCATTCATAATGACTTCAAATAGTCCCCTTCGCACTCTCTAATTAGGCTATCACCTATCAGCTGGCGTCTAGGCACTCTCACGAGCTGGCCAAGATTGGGGGTAAGTAAACATTGCCCTTCTCAGTAATTCCGATGCTGACAAACAATGACATAACTTGAAAGCCACTGTATAATTTCGAAAAATATCAACAGGTGCGTAGATCTTTCGGACCACCGATTTCAATAGGTAAAAAAGGCTTCAATTTATGAATTAGCTATCTTTATCTAGCAGCATCAAAGCGAGTAATTTTCATTGACTTGGAGCAAGTGCTGTCGCTATGGAGCGTCCTATACGAGCTTAGAAAAGCCTTCGTGACACACGATTATCGCAGATACTTACCATCCGCGTAGACAGACGGCGTATTGTGTGACTCTTGGTCTGCGATTAACTGCTTGTGGCGCATTGCAGTACCACAAAACGGCGAAGTAACAAAACGACAAAATAGTGACAGTTTTTGTGTATTC
Organism: Varroa jacobsoni; assembly: GCF_002532875.2. NCBI lineage: Eukaryota > Metazoa > Arthropoda > Arachnida > Mesostigmata > Varroidae > Varroa > Varroa jacobsoni. The sequence goes on along the minus strand of NW_019213936.1, from coordinate 102,880 downwards.
GTGTGTTCTCCGTTGCCATACGCAGTCACTTGGCTCTGATTTTCTTTATGCGAGAGACTGATTACTTTTGCCTCTAGCATAGCACCAAAGCGGAACGCAGCAAGGAACAGAGGCTGATATCTCTATGCATTCGGCGAGGCACTTCCTGTTCTCACTGTGATGAAATGTTGGTTCGAACGGCAGAACTGTAGAGTAAATAGGAAAAAATGCCGCCGACGTCCATGTATCGATCTTCTACCGATGGCGTTACCAGCAGCACAGATCTGTGCCTTTTAGCTTTAGAGTTGACGATCTTCCATCTCCCATTACTTCGGTGCCTTCAGCGCCATTTCAATCAGCCAGCAACCATTATCTCCGATATATAAATGGGGCCAGCGTTGATGGTGACACAACGAACGAAGTTCCTCATCTACAGTCAGCGTGAAGACTAGTCCTGTCTCTCCTAGTATATACCTAGCGGCAGGATGCATGGCTCTGTAACATTCTGCAACGGATTTCCTGCAACTGTTAATGTTCACGCACCTATAAATGTGCACATGACGCAATGATACTATGACGCCAGCCAAAGTAAGCGTCGCCATTTCTTAGTCGATTGCGCACAAACTTCACATTTGAATTGACCCACGCACGCTTATAATGGAAAAAAAATTCTGGATTCAGTGAGTATCGACCGGTGACAAACGTTTCGCGAGGTTCAACCTATATCTAGGCTATGCGTGACATTGATGGGAGCATTTAGTAGAAAAGCTACAACAAAAAGGGTGCAAGGCGGTGACGTGATGTGAAATCACGTACGCATAATCTATGTGCTGTTTACCTTCTTTATAGGACAGTTCCAATGGTTTCCTATTAACCAAAAAAAAGCATGAAAATGCTTAATAAAAACCGCTGTCAACGTCGTTTCTTGAGCGGTTTCCGTGACGTAATTTTCAAATTCGGTTAATTATAATATAACCCTTTCCTTTAAATCAAATGCTTCCTTGACCATTCTATCTTACAGCTAGTTTCCAATACGAAATCGTCTATCCAATTCAGAATTTTGTACCTAGATTATAAAAAAAAAAAAAAAAAAATCACGATTCAGTTTTGCTATAGGCCACTTCAATAGTCACACAGATCGCCGCCATATCTGTGTGTTGTTTCGCGAGGCCAGATGGCCGCCCTCTAACTGGAGTGGTGCATACGCGACTCTGTAGGCACCCACATGCTTTCCATCTGTGCCTGTTTTTCTGTGTCTTTGTATGGGTGCGGGTGCATTTAGCTGAGTTGCTTTCCACATTAGCCTGACCGATCAGTCAAGTCGACAGAAAGAGATTGTCGCCATAATCCACGCGCGTTTTCTTACGCTATTGGGTCATATACAATTTACGATCCTGATGGCACTACTTATCGGTCCGCGTTGGCCTATTTGTTTGTCGAATCTTTTACTAGCTTCCCGTTCACAACTAACAGTACCTCGGGAACTCTATCAGCTGTTGTGGTTCATTACGCCGTCGTCTGCGTGATGTTTCCTTTATGACACCGACAGGCGGTTTGTTCGATTCCGCTGCTTCGCTAGACCCCATGGTGGCGTATGGTGATTAGTTGCAGCTTTACCGGTTAATAGAATTCTGCATGTACATTATCTCGTGCTTCTTAAGCATGGCACAATTTTCTAGGATGTATCACACTATTCTGTCTATCAATTGCTCCGTTACCGCTCACAGGTTGTTCGCATTTGGGAGTCGACTTAGCTGTCTTTGTCAGCGGGCTGTAGTTATTATCGAAGGTGAGAGAAAAACTCGATTTTATAACAGCGCATATATGTAATAGAGGAATCCTGATGGCACGTCAGCGTCGATGGATTAAGTGAGCCACTATAATGGGGAGCAAGCGTTTGGCAGACAAATCAATAGTATACCAGCGTAGGAGTCTCTGCTTTTTGCTATGGTAACCAAACATTAGGTCGTTCCAGGTCAATGCTAGATGGTCCGAAATGTAGCGAACAAAAATTGCCGGTTCGGTGAACTATTTACAAAATGCTAGAATTGTGCTTGGACATAAGTCGTATTGGATATTTTTGCGGTGTCAAAGTGAGTTTACTTGGAAATTTTCGCCTTAACCTTGGCCAATTTGCTGGTAGAGCGATTGCCTAGCCCTGATCTAGTTCGTGGAGTAGGCAGTGTTGAGGCTGTGTAAGGTTTGCAGACTATTCAAAACCGGTAGGGCAGCCATCAAGGTGTTTATAAATAGACTGATGCAGAAAAGAATCTATAGCGAAAAAACTGTAAAATAGGGTTATTAGTAGCAATTAAAGCGTTTGAGATGTACTTGAGTTTGACGTTGTTTACGAACATATTACCTAGGACAATATTTGGTAGTTACAAATTGAGTAGTTACACAGGAACACGGAAAAAATGTTATAATTTCTTTGAGGTTTAACTGGTGTTGCGTGATACGTATCGTCAACAAAGCCTTACTCCCGAATTAAACATATTGCCGACAAAGCTTTCATTCTCAATTCAAATCTCTCGCTCCATTGCCGGAATAAGTTTGTCATCAGTTACGATGTCCTTAACAAACCACCAGTTTATGATTGGGTCACCTTTGCGTTCACAGCTCATTTGAGCTTTGGAGGCACATTTGGTAGGACAAGTTTACAGTCGTCAATCAATTATTTAGAACATCAGCTCACTTCTAATCAGTCTACTATGATATAACCAGCTGCACTTCACAAAAAACAAGTTTATGCATAGGTGGGCATATAATCGTGTCTTCGCATTTATCCTATAAATTCATCATATTGTCGCGAGATTCCTGATCCATGCCTGCTTATACTGTACCCCGCATAATTTCTATTTTTTTTATAATACCTAAACTATATCACACTACAGGGTTCTATCACTCTTATACAATGACACCTTCTATGCATTATAACGCTATAACATTTGAGACGTGTCGGAACAATTATTTTCAACGAATTAATCTACCATTGGCCCGCCCAGTTACGACCTGGGTTGTGTAGCCTCTTTATCAGTCGTACGTTGCCAATTATATAACTTAGAACCGAGAGTAACTTTGCACCGATTATGTATTTAGTTCTTTCTTCCGGCAAAATCAATATCGTGATATCAGTGACATCTGGTGGCGAAGGCTACCCTATGTAGACTGTCGTGACCGCGCACTGGGGTTCAGTTAGTCGATCTACGCATTACTGTCTTTGCTACGGAAGCGTCATTAATCATTCACAGGAATCCGCTCGAAGTATGGCCTATAGTTCGCTTACCGCTGAAGGATTGTACTCAGTCGTGCCTCAGATGCTTACTGTCTCACTCAAATAATTGTCACGTTCATGTTCGACACTTAGCAGGCTAAATCAGTGCCAATTTCTCTATCTGTGCACATAAACCATATGCAAACTCGCTGTCCCTATCCTATACGGGTTTAATGCTTTTTCATACTGATGCGTTTTCGCACCGCCATATACGCGAAGCTATGGTTATATATCATGTATTCTATAAGTCGTTTTAAGAAAAAATATATATTAATTACCTAACTGATAAGGCGAGCATCGACGCGTTGTTATCAATGGTCGCTAGCGTTTATTTTAAATTAGAGACCTATGATATGGAAAGGAACTTTGACCGCGCGCTGCTTTATGCCAAAATCCGCGCGTAGAATTTTGCAGAAGTACGAGCGTAATGATGGAGGCTGAAATGACGATGGCTCAGGACGACCCACTTCTCCAAAAAGAAATTGTCTTTCCTTGGACGAAATGCGCCGTTGGAATCAGGAGGGCGAGGCGACCCTATCCTACACTTTAGACTCGCTCTGACTGGTTAGTTTAGGATGAGGCTTAGCATAACCCCGTAAATGGATAAAGGTTCTTAGCTCGTCATATAGGGTTTTGCGACTCATATGTGTACCCGTTTTAAATGTAAAAGTCATGACAAAATGTATACATTTATAAAAAAAAATTCTATATATTTATAGAAGTATACACAACTATAATACAACGTATGCAGATGCCCTGACATCACCATGAAATTGTATACCCAGTTCTATTGTTTCTACTAGTATGATAACGTATTCTCCGCGATCTCCAATAGGAGATTAGGGACGAGTCAGCAGCGACAACTATAAAACAGCAAATATTTTCGAGTCATTATATTATGCATAAAAACTAAAAGCTGAGTTTTTCCTTTTTTTTTTTTCAAATGAATTCCATGTTCACTTGTCTGCTGTAGCTAGACGCGTTCAGCTATTAGCCACACGTAGCTAGTCTCCTCTTAATGTCGTTATAACCAATTTCTATTATTATATTGTACGAGATCATATGGATGCTACGGGGCATTTTCGTCCGGTCTCGCTGCCCCTTTCCACCATTTAACAGCTGCACGCGTCAAAAACTACGTAATATCGTGGTTAAATTCGGTTGGAATTTAGGTTGATGGGCCTATCTGTCAAGCGGCCTTTGGTTGATGGCGGTCTGTTTTGTATGCATGTGTGTTGTATTTCGCTAGTAATCGATCGACAGCGCCGGAGACCCGGATTTCATTCACACTATTGCCCATCAATAGAGCATTAATAAAAACAATAGCAGCGCTATAACTCACAGTCTCATAGGTGCGAGGGGTAAACGGGCGCAGGGTGGAAATAACATCGTAGAACTGCGGATGCTGTCTGGGTATTCTACGATTATTCGTGTGCGATCTGTAAGGCTATGTTACGATGAAAGCAGCTTCTATAACGACAAAACGAACTACATGGCACAATCAAATGGAATAGTGGAAAACATGCCTTTGTACACATAGGCTTTTACGAGCGAATCCAGCTGACTGTGAAATTAAATAACCTTTTTAACTGGTTGGGCTAAAATGATGATCTTTTAACATGTCTTAGAAATACTCCTCTTTATATTAGCACACGTCTCCCAGTGTTTTGAACAGCCGTATACCTACCATTTACGTTCCCATATGTAGTTTCATTGCCAATGATTGCTTGAAGTAAATCAACTGTGATATCCGTTTCCATCAGTTGCCCCTTTCAGGACATGCTAAACCCCGAATTCAGCTGTACTTAAATCGGGAGAACAAGCGGGTTAGATATCTCTTTTCTCAATCTAGCAGGTTAATGAGGCACGGCGTTGAGTTCCGGTGTTCTGTTCAAGTAATCAAACGGCGCGTCTTCGATTGCCGTGCTAACGGTCCGTGGGTATCTTGGGGAACTTGAGATAACGGGCTACATTTATTGTTTCATTTTCGACCAGTATCTCATAGTCGCGCATACCCCTAATGCTCATTGCAGGTATTACATTTAAATCTGCTCGAATTTGCCGCCAAGTTTTTCCTTGTCTTTTTTCCAGAACAACGCTATTCCCGCGCCTGGTCTATGTCCGGTTGACGGTAGTGATGAAACCATATATTGAAATATGCTTCAAGCCGGTTCATTGTTGAGTATAGTTACGCAAATTCTACCTGTAATATCGTCCTATGCATTTCCAGTTAGCCTAGGCTCGATTCATATGGCCTGCAGAGCCCTTAGACTCAAGGCTATGCTCTCGTGAACAACTCCCTTCATAGCGACAATGTGTTTTTGCCCCACTATCTGGTTACTTTTGCCGCTGGTTTTTAACATTGTCTCTATTTTTAGAAGGTTTGCGCCATTTATGCTTCGCTTAAATTTTTATAGCCTAATGTCTTTACCCATCTTCGATAGATTTCCGTAGCCCTCGAGGAAAAAAAACTTGGCTATTGAGCGTAATTTTTGAGGCTGAAAGACGTTTCTGTTTCGAACTCACTTCTGGTAAAGTACGGATACCTAATCAATTATTATATCCGTGAATAATAATACCAGCGTTTAAAAACGGTATAGCTTCAAAAAGAGAGTAAAAGAATGAAAAAAGCTGATTCAAATTTCCTAATATAATCTAATGTATCTTTGTAAACTAGTATAGTTAAATGTCTTTTTTTGTACATAAAAGGACGCACGCATCACAAGCAATCGTCTATAGGTGCGACTAGACGCTTTATGCTCATTATGTCAATGGTATATGCTCATATGCTATTACCTATAATGCGTTTGCTTTCTGTAAAAACACCAAAACATCAATGAGAACATAAGCCTATTCCAAGCGCCACCTCGCGTCTACCGCTTGAAACGTTTTTTCCACTGACGCTAACCCTGTCTACATGCGATACATAATACACGTTTGCAAGGCTGTCCTTGCTTTCTTTCTTGGTCGCCCAGTCACAAAATTATATAAGACTGTACTGACATTCCTAATCGTATCAGCATATAGAAAGATGGTCATAAGTGATGAACCAACCGAACAAAAATACTGAACATTACAGAACAGTTTGGCAGAAGTCTATGAAGACTGAAAAACGTAACACCCTTCACCCCTCCCCGCGCCCGTGACCGGTGATATTCCTCGCGTTTAATTGGACCGTCGTACTGTTGCTGACTGCTGACATTCCCGATGCCCCCCGCACAAAACGACGCTTCGTCGCCTTCCCTTTTTCACCTGTTCAGCCCATCTATTTTTAAATTCCATCCGCTTATCGCCCCCTTTTCTACCCCATCCTACATTCTCCTGATCGACGCCAGGGTCAATCGTCTTTTTCCACGAACCTTTTCTAACCAGTTCATCGGAATTCGCCCAGAGACATCACGAACAGGTCAAACTGGGCAAGGCATTATACCATTGTCTCAACTCAAGTCACAGTCAGAGCTGATTCTTTGTCCGATACGAACATTTTACCAAAATATCAGAAAGCTTCATTTTGGATCAACGGATCGAGCTGCAAACATTAAGGCATACATTCCGTTGCTCTGTCGGCGTCACTGTTTCGTGCTCCTGTTTTTACATCCTATTCGCGCCACACGAAGATGCCAATAATCCGGCCGTTGTACTTCGTTGTGCGGTGCGATCTGACTTACGAGTTATGTCGATTGACGCTCTGATCAGCGTCGTGTTCCTTCTAGTGTTTGGCGCATTATTCATACCACACATTCTGTTACATGCTACAATAAGCAGCGGCTTAATGTTACAACGCGTTGCACGCAATGGAGACAAAATGGAAAGATGAAGATCACAGATGTAATGTTGTGCAAGTAGGCTAAAAAATGCAGAGGCCCTGAATAAAAATGATTGACTGTTAGAAGTAGGGGGTATCTTTACCATTTCACGTTCACCAAAACAGGACATAAAAAAATGACAGAGGTAAAAAAGAGTCAAGTTCGGAAGCGAGCAGCAGAAGACAGATGAAACATAGATGCTATAGTCAAAAGCTTGAATTCTAGATGCTTACAGCATCGATTATAGTAGCGAACTGATCTTTCTGGCTTGAAAACTTCAAAGTGCGTGGTGTGCTGGGGCTATGCTAATGACCAGATAATTTGCTTATTCACAGACAATACTGGCAAGCACTAAGGCGGAAGCCTCACACGCGATACTTCCATATTTGTCTGTACCGTAATTAACATCAAGCTTATAAACTTCAAAGCTTGGTGGCGACATGTAGCCCACCTGGAAGCCTCGAATCGGTTACTCATCGAAACGAGTCGATATTTGTACTTCCGTAAGTTAGGCCGAGTTCACGCTCCTCTGGCCTCGGCGCGTTAGCTCTCCTATGCTTCTCTTAGCATGTTTGTCTTTATAAAATTAGAAAAATCGTTCCATTGTGCAGCGAAATCACAAGCACACTTATCCAAATGGGAATACTAGACTGGGTCTAGCCATTTATGTTGTGATGTGAACCCAACACTAGGATTTATATGCGATTAGAAAAACTATCGTAGGTCTGATCTGCATAGCAGGCGATGTTACTTAGAAGGTCAGGGGCGATAGGGTAAAAATCGCCTAGTCGTATTGAATAGAGAGACCACTGAATGAACTAGAAAAGATAATAATAAAGAATAACTATAAATAAATTTATAGTACTTTTTTACTACGTTTGTGCACTATGCGTAACCGGGTAGTTTGCTTCCAATAGGGAGGTGGTCAAGCATTACTCTATTTCTTTACAATATGAAACTAAGCAAAATGCCAATTATCACTTAGTATTTTAGCCCGCAAAATAGTTCAGAATAATTGTCACCCGTTTCACCTCATACCGATACCGTATTTTCGGTACTTCGTCCTTCTCAACATATGCTAACAATAGTAAGAACAATATCGATGAAGGGGACTAGGACTAAAACATTTTTGAATGCAGGCTACGCAGAATACAAGATATCTCGGACGATGCGTCCTACTTTAAACAGTTTAAATAATCGAAGTTATTAATATAAATTATGACCTGTTGATTGATTTACATTTATAAATGATTCTCTCCTTCGGTTACGTCAACGTTAGAGTAGACCTAAATAAGTGCTGCCATTCGTTTTCGGTGGTAAATATGGCGCGAAGGTAAATAATCCAAATGTTGAAGGTACATGATAAGGGCATCGATGGACGACAGCGTCGGCGAGAAATTTGATGGTATTTCGCTAGGGAAATACATTGTAATTTATATTTACATTGATTATAAATAATTCACACTGTTCATCTAGCATTTCGCTCGATCCGTGGCAGCACATTACGAAACCAAATCTCCATACATACAGAACGCAACGTACATAGATCTGCATCAACAATTTTATATCTATTATACAAGAAAATATGAATGTTTTCAAAGTTTGCCGCCAAAAAATTCAAAGAATTTCGCAGCTGTATTTGTTCGGTGTATTTTTGTAGTCTCATGTTGGCGCAGCCAGCAGTACGCCTCGTTGTCAAGCGCCATCGAGCCGCACCTGGAAAGAGAAAATCTCGACAAAGTATTTCTACTGATTATGCATAAATTATATTTCAATTCATATTAGAGATTGTCGTTGAAGTAAGAAGGGACGCTCGGTCCCATTTCAGTGTTAGCATTTTGTTAGCATACTTGAAAAGATTGGGGCACGTATACCAAAAACATCGGAGCCAACTAGGGCATATGGTTGTTAAAGAATCAGGGAATCAAGATCGGAATGTGACACTGTATACGTGTGATCGGAGGATTGAGCGAGTTAATGTTGTTAAAAGATCTGTAAAAAAAAACAAAAAAAAAAATGGCTATAAGTTTGGTTTGACAAGGGTAATTCAAACAGACCTCGACTCTTTCGCTTTGCATGGAAATCGAGTGGAGCGGAAAGACTTTGTTGGGGTATTTAATGTTCGATTGAAGACCAGTACACTCACTAGGGTAGCAATGGAGTCCAACTGAATAATTCACGATTTTCCACAACAATTGTGACAAGAAGAGATAATTGGTGACGATCGATGAGAAGAAAACGAAAACGATTCGCTAGAATGCCTTTCTCAGATTAGGCAAAATGCAATTTTTATCCTTACGTTTGCGTTCAAATTTCGGTAGAAACTGCGTAATTTTGTTGGCCTTTTGGCCCAATCTCACGTCAGTAATACATCCCGTTTCGCTTGGCTGTCGCTGCCTAGCTTATCTGCCCCATGTTGCTTTTAAGACATCATAATTATTGTCAGTAGGACCCGTTCTTCACATTAATAAATGTAGAATCTGTACGTTCAATGCCGTACACGTATACTGCCTTGCTTTCCACGTTGGCATGATTTTCGCCGATATATTTTAGGCTTCGTCTGTTAATTTTGAACCGCGAAGCGGCGTTACACTGTGGCACTATGTTATCATGCAGGATTTTACATTGCTACATAAATGTAACAGAAGCCAGCGCATGTGCAGATCATGCTCATGTGTTCCTTATAGAACCACCGATGGTGAGATTTAAATTGACGGAGCAAATTTCAACAAAAACGAATCGATCGAACTTCGACCTAATCAAGTATCGATCCTAGTGCCTTCTCTAGGTGCCTAATTTGGCATTCACCTGTGACGCCGCATAGTTACTAAAGAATATTAAAGCCGAAACGGCTAAAATACTCACTCAACCTGTTCACAGTATTGCTTTCTAATCGGTGACAAAATAAATGTGTTGAATTTCTAGTTTAGTACTGTCGTTTGAGGTAATTTAGATTCAAAACCGGGCGTAGCTACGCCTCGTTTCACGCTGATATAGGCCAGCCGTCTAAAGCGATGCTTTCTTATCTTCTTTTTGCAAACTTAAGTTTAATAGAACAATTTATCATGTAATCCACATTGAGTACACGCAGCTGCCTCTTACATAAAGCAAGCTGCGTAGCCTAAAAGAATCCACCTTGCAGTGAAGCTGGCTCATGTTATGGACCGGCAAAAATTATCACAATCACTCGAATCATAATACTGCCGATTGGCCTGAAGTCCACACACTTCACCAGTGAACAAAGTGACCCATGTGAAACGAAACCGATCGTTTACTTAGAAATTTCATTTCATTCGCGATCCAAATATGCAAATGTCCGCGTCACGAGATCACTCTTTTAGCAGTTCTTCACCGTAACACCAACAAACGGTACCTTCTTCAAAAATCGTTTATATTGTAATTCGTATTGACGTCATCACGATCGTGGTTTTTTTTTTTATATCCTTCTACATATTATCTAACATTATCTTTGCTGCTAGCCGTCCGTAATATTGTCAATAAAAAAACAGACCCACCGGCCTCCCTTTCAACTGGCTACTGATTACTGTCCAAGAACACTCCACTTTTTGTAATCAAATAAACGTAAAAGTAATACAATGGGACCGACTAACTTCGGCTCCCCCTACCGCTTTCGCCATCCGTAACGTTACGTAAGGCATAGGCAAAAGATCTACAGAAGAGCATGGGCGTGAACGTAAGCGGAAATGCAAGATCATGAGAGAAACTCAACAAATAGCCTTCGTGGAAAGTAACCAATGACAATCAAATGCTGCGCTCCGCGACGGAAATACAACGGCAAGAAGTGTCACCCATCTCGCATAAAGAGTCGTCGAAAAAAACTAAATCCATACAGGGGATGCACAGCATTGTAGTTGTAAGCCTACGCTGGGGTGGTGATTCTAAACGTACACAATAGAGAACTTAAAATGACCTTTTTTTATTTTTTTGTTAGTATCGCATTTTAATAGATCGGTAGATAGGCAGAACGTGAGCGGAACAACCATGTCAAGAATGGTCGGTCAGTTTGTATTCGGAGATGTTTTTCGTGAGTGACACGGTCGAAGCACTCTGCAAAGAGGATTTTTTCCGTCAACCGTCGGCCTGGCGTGCGCCATACTGTCAGCCGCTGGAGTCTTCTTGGATACCATTACTTGGTACGAGGAATTCACAGGTTTGTCCTGTTAGATCCAGATTCAAACATAGAGGTGTGGTAAGACAAAATACCTAATGTAATTTTTTCCCAGCGCAATCGTTAGCGACTATTTCTATTAGTTTTAATTTTTTTTTTTCAACAAAGTAGCTTAACCGTACGATTGATTCTTTTCGTCTTGAAATCAAATGAATTTCATTAAGTTCTTTCGAACGATCTGCGATGAAAGCATCTATCTATTTGAGATTTTACAAAAAGGTCTGTGAGCTGTTTTGTCGATTTCTATACAGTTTAAATGGCGCAACAAATTTCACCGAAAAGTCATCGGCTTTTCCGTCTACTTGCCTCTGTCAGCTAGCAAATGAAATGGGCGTAATAAATTTACTCGACGTTATACTATTTCTTTTCGGTAAACACCAAACCATAGCTGGGTTTCGCTGTATAGCCCAGTGCTGGATTACAACATTTCCAATGCTCATAGTCGCGAGATCGACTGGAACGACGTCAGCCATCTTTTTTTTTTCGAAGAGAAAGTTGCTACTTGAATAGAGATAGGTGCCTAGATGGTGTTTCTTGACTGAGTTTTCGCTTTTTATCGTTGTATATATAGTCTACTAGCGAGATGTACAGAAATGATTAGTATGTCTGGGTGTGTAGATACTGATAGTGTAAAATAATCAGCCATATTTAATCTAATAACCAAAGCAATGTGCGTCAATAGATGTTTACTTTATATTGTGTATATATACTTCTCTCTTTTACTTGATGTAACTTGTTTCTTTGTGACAAATATTGCCTATGCCGCGTATCGCCAGAGTGTAGTGCTGGCCCAGACGTGATACAGGGGTAACAATTACAATCTTTAGTCTTAGTACCGTTCTGAGTGCCTTGAGACGTGAAGGTTTTAGTAGTACAAGACGAGCCTGTCTATGGGCAGTTGGTCGATGGGTTAGATGTGATTGAAACGTACTGAAATACGTTTAGGATCACAACAAACTATAAAGTTACCTACCGCATGTGCTTTCAGAAAGTGCGCCTGCATTTTTTCAGAATCGAAACATGACTGATAGTTATCTCTGGTTTTCTTCTTAATATAAAGTTGAAGAAATAACTTTGTCAGAGGTGACCTAGTGAAGTAACACGACCTAGACTTGTCATTTGTATATAGACACAATCATGCACGTGCCAAACCCCGTATGCCTGTTTTCTACTTTTACATTGTTTAGAAAACCTAGTGAGTTGAAAAATCGATGGGTCAACTTGAGCCTAATTAACTCAATTAATCGTCGAAATTTAATAATAAATACTACTTGCCTGTATATGAAGCACGCATGTGCAAAAGTCGGTTCGAGACCTTGACCTTGAATTCGTTCGCTCTCGAACGATTTACATAGATACCTTGTTTGCCAACATCCTAACGACGTTGAAAAGTCCACTTGTCGCATGTAGCCTTACACCCTATACTTCGGTTTAGTTGACTACAACGCCTTCTCAAGGAAGAAGCATTGTCCCATATAACGATATAGCGAGTCTCCTATATAGTTACGTTCTTCACACAATTATAATGTTTACGATTATATTACTACGAACAATGCCGCTCCAGCAAAAACCTATCAAGGTTTGAGAAAGCGTGGATCTCCAAAAGTAGCGCGCCTCCTGTTTCAATTCATTGATGGTTCTTGAACATATGCGATAAACCAGCCGATTCTACAGGAAATCTGCTTCAGCAACGTTAGCAACCGATAGAAAAGTTTACAGACATTTGTCCCTTTACAGAATATCTGCGCATTTTATGTATGATTTTTCTTTTAATTTGGACTACTTGAAAGACCGTCAGGTTAACATGATTACCTTAACTAGATGCTTATGGGTTGGGGTTCTGTCTGGGCCACAGTAGTGCATGTAACTAGGCCAATAGTGAGCCAACTGGCCCTGGTTTGCTGTTGCACGCACCATGAGCAATAAGGATTGAACTTTGCTTACAGATGCATGGAACGCACATCACTCGGCATACATGATTTTGCTATTTTCGAAAACGAAAAGCTGGTAGTCGGTAGCAGAACTATAGTAACCTGTTGGTTCTGCGACTTCGTTTCGACATTTCGAAGCCGAAGGACAAAAGAGGATAAAATCAGTTTAAGCCTTGAACAGCCTAAACTGAGCCCGAAGACTGTGCGGCAAGGCCTGCTCAGAGTCATTTCTATTACACGAAACTTTGTGCATCGGATCGACTAATCAAAAAAAAAATACCTTCGTTTTGCCTATGTATAAGCGAGAATCGATTGCTATTTCAGGCTACGGCCTAAATAAAAGCCTATGAGAGATGAATATATACTATGATCGATTTTAGCCTCTTTCAAGCACACTGAGGTATCGTCATCAGCAGATGTTGTTACTATACTTAATCGAAATGTTACCTTTGTTCTTCCATTAATACACCTACCCACTATATAGAGTCTGTGTTGACTCATTCGAGTACGGTTCACTTTGTTGCAGTTGTGCGACTATATAGAAGCACTGTTTTATGCTAGTCGAAACTTAGTGTTATAACAGTAACTTCAATCGGTTTCTAACGTCGATCTCACCTACGCAACTATGTAATCATTAAATTCGTAATTTGAAGGAGAACATGAGGTATAGATAGATATACTTCGCGGCGATCAGCCGCTTTACAAGTTTGGTGATAAGTGAGTTACGATTGCTATGAGTGAAATCCTTGTTCAATAATCTGTTATTTTTTTAAATTAATCTTAAAGAGAGCCGTATCTTTTCGTAGCTGGGCAGTGTAGCGCTCCGCAACTGTTGGCCATATATACACACACTGCTTTCGTAGCGCTATGGTGGACCAAACGTTTTTTAACAGTTGTATAATCTATTCTCATATCGAACGCGTGCATGTTTAAAGAGACCAATGGCGGCTAGAAAAAGTTCCGCTGCGTCCAAAAATCTCTAACTGTATTAAATATTCCGTCCGGTATCGATATTAGGCATTTCTCCAGCGCGAAACGAATTTCGGGCTTGAAACTGCCCCATGATATTTGCAGGCTAATCCGTCACCCACTAGGCTACCAGAGCGCCACATTATCAAGTCAATGTCATTACGTAAAATCTTCCAGATTTCATTTTTGTTCGAACCCTTATCAGCCTCTGAAATTTCGGCTATTTCAGTGAAAAGTCACAGAGGTCTATGACGTTAAACTGGTGTTGCTAATAACTGTAGCACCCTTGCAATCATCACGATATTTTCATCTGTCTTTCTATGGATTTTAATAGATGAAAATTTTCTGCCCAAGTTCTTGATAGCCGTTTTTTGCGTGTTAGGCTATCTTCCACATATATAGATAGACTGAACTTGTAACGTACTGTGGTGACGTTCTAGCCTAGCACTATTTTCAAACGAGCGCTGCAATAATTTCTCATCAACCAGATCGCATCTACAATCAAGCAAATAATTTGGTTGCCATAACATAGTTAAGCGTTCGATCGCCAGTAGTTCTAGGACGCGGACGATTTCCTTACAGCGACCTGAATCCGTACAAACGTACCGTTTGCCTGGGCCCGGGAAGTTCTGAGTTTTTCTCGAAGTCCTTGAAGCGTTGTACAAAAATTATTGTGAGATCGTGTAAAGACCCCTTTGTGTAAAACTATTTCAAAGTCGACACTTGAAGAACGGAAGATCATTGTGAAACTTCCCGTAAGCCGTACCTGCTTGCCTCCTGTTATCCTGCGACTATTTTTACTAAGTCTTAGTTCTATATTTAAGGCATATTCGATGTGAAAATATTATAGCTGAGAAACAATTTTGATATATTCCCATCTAGCACAGCGGAAAATTTTGACAAGATACATAAAATTTAGGTAGATGTCCATTATGTTTGGTATTTTTTCATCTTGTCGTGCATTAATTATATCATCCGAAAAGCCAAAACTCTTTCACAACAGACTCGTTCTCGACCTGCAACAGTAATTCTAGTTTTTCTCTTTAAATTGATATCTGGATGGGTAGATCCGGCGCTCTTGGGAACAAGCCAAATAACGCTATCACTATGGATCCGTCACTAAATGCCGCTGTACAATGATGAATGCTGGTCATTGATGTGCCTTAGATGTTTAATTATTTTACACATCGAAGACGCTCAGCAAACCTAATTCTCTCATTTTCAAATGACCGACCGCCAAGGTTGCCGGCTTGTCTAACAATATTGAGGTGTTACGGCTAAACAACATTTTTTTTTTGTCACACGCACGTTGGCAGAACTTCAGTCGAGTCGATCTTTAATAAGATATCCATCGGCTCCAACGCGTTAGGTACTTACCATATTTTCAACCATATTCTGGCCAGCGGATCCCTTTTAGCAGCAGTGGCACCGAGATCGCTCAAACTCATCAATGATGTGTGGTAAATGCTATTTATCGTAAATAAGCCTTTCTCTTTTGATCTGTATCTATTTCAACGTCTACGAGGGTTCGCCCAGCTTTTCTTTGAATTGATGGCTAAAACATTTGGTGGTCGTTTATCGCAAATCTTACTTTGGACGCTGTCGTCATTCCAGGGGGGCCCCGGACTGTGTTGTAGTGCTGGGAATAGCGTTGCGGTTACTTGTTGTTGTGCTGTTCCGTATAATTTCCACGTTTCGACGTCGCGTCTTCAACACAAAACAAAACAGATCTGCTACGGTTTGGCGCGAGTCGCCCCTGACACCATACCGGAAAATAGTAGGAATTTTCAGTTCGAAACCACATACAGTCAAAATATTGAAGCACTTCTTCTATGGGGTTGCGGAAAAACTCACTAAAGTCAACCGCTATGGGCGGGATCTCTATTATTACCTGGCTATTACTTACGTCTTTTACTATCAGTTCGGTCGAATGCGGATGTCGTCGTCGTCGTCGTCAATTCCATTGGGACCCTAAACACGGCAATTAGACCGCTTGGCCTTATTGTCTTTTACTATCATACACGATATGATAACTGTATTTATCCCGACTAATCTGTATCTGCAGAAAAATAACGCTATGGATATTCATTTACGGTGTATTGCAGGCAGCAGCGAAGCGAAGTAGTAATATTCCTCGGAGTCAATTTACTTCTAGTGAAGCTCTCCAACTCGCGCCATCGTTCTAAATAACATAGGTGCTCCTCAAAATCTAAGAAACATTGCGAGATTCAGTAGCCACAAGGGAGTTTCCTCAACTGCTATACTATATCGTAGACACACTGAACAGTAGCCGGCTTTTAAGGAAGTTTAGCATTCATCTTATCTCGCCATAATTATGATCCTACTCTGCCGTTATTGTTGCAGCCGATTAGTACGCTCGAAAAAACGGTCTAAATGTCTGAAGTTTTTCGTCGAGCGCGAAACGAACTCTGTCTTCGGCCGGATTCGAACCCAGACCATCATGCATCCCTAAAGTACAGCACGTAAGCTCATTGTCCATTATATAATCCATTACGTACGAATCCCACGCTATATGTTATCATTCCTACATGCTGTTTTGCGTTCTGGAAAATTTGGGAATCACGGAGTATCTATGTATGAATGTCGCAGCCACACCAACACATGAACTTAAACGTGCATAGGAACGATTTTTTTTTTGTCAATATTCTCTATCATAGATAACCATATATATAACATACATTGGCATAATGTAAAGCTGATCAGAGACAGATTGTCTTTTAAAAGAGCGCACTCAATATAATTGGTTGTATCTTCACGACAAACAAAAGAAGTTTAGTCATCCGCATTTAGAAGATAAGTCTAAGGCTGTACTGCAACGGCCAAGAATCAGTCGTAGATAAATTAAGATGCGACTGACACTTCGACGTCGTCTAGTCCTGAAATGATATAGTACATTTACCCTAGAGGGCCATGGCAACAGACTGAACTTGATGAAACGAATCATGTGTCTGAACAAGCTTATAGACGCCACACGTGAAGAAATTTCGCTAAACAGAAAATAACCTTCATGGCCTATTTCTGAACTAACACTACGTTTAAGTTCAAGACTCCAATTCAAACAAGATGGCGTTTAATGTTCGAAATCATCTCTTTGGTAGTAGATATCTGATGACATATAATTGAGAAACTGGCCGCATTTTCCGACACGTTGACGACCAAATAACCTCCTTAACATCATCACCAAGCATTTCCGAGGCTTCAGATGTCCGCCGTGGATAGAATTTTACTAAACCCGCGGTCTCATGGGAACAGGCCGTGTAAAATCTAACTAGCGCCCATAAACACGCGGTCGCTATCGGAAAAGGAACGGGTCGTTTCATAACGGTGTGTGCAGCGATACGATAACTTGACACGACACGAAACTTGTGGTTTCTGGCTAACTTTTTTCAAAAGAGCTGTGCTTACGTAATAGCCTTTTTGGACGCTTGCCAAGGTAGTAACTTTAATGCTTAGCGGTAACGCAGTTTGGCAGTTACACACAGTACTTTTAGACCACAGTTTTTTTGGTATTTACACACAAAATATCCCACGTATAGTACTAACCACTCGACAAGCAATCAATGCAATTATATATACTTTAATTTGGCTGGAAGAAATCCCTGTGCTTATGTGGTAGCTGTTTTATTATTAGTAGGACACTACATGAGGCCCTCATGACCTAAGCCCCGTCCACAAAACTTTCTCGGACTTAGAAGTTGCATTTCAATCGAATTGAAATCTCTACGTAAGAATCAACCTTAAAACCAGTCGATATTCTGATTATGAATGACGGTCATGACGACGTCTTTGACCACAAATTGTCAAAGCATTTACCTTTCAGAATGAATTGAGCAAGACGATCGGATTCTCCGACAGATGGTCTACTCAGGCAGTGATTTACGCCTAATACCTGATTTAAGCCGCCTATTTTAGAGCACATAGAGGTTTGGCGGGATACCACGACCCGCCCCTAAGGGTATTCCATCATTTCTTCTACGTATGTTCTTCGAAAAGATTCTTCCTTTCCGTCTCGACTTTTATATATAAACATAACATTTCTTTGTATGCACTCTAAAAGTGCATATGTACCTTTTGCTAACTTATATATATTATTGGATATATAATTACGTGACATAAAACCGCGGCTTTTTATAAACTTGCATTGGTGCACGGGCAACGCATGATGTTTCTCATGTAAAAAAACCTTTCCCGCGCATGCTTTTTTTTCGGCTGAGTCTTCAACAAGTTTTTTCTTACAGCCGGATTTAATATAGAAGATAGCTGAAACATTTCTAAACGCTTCTGATATGCTTACGTATATGTAGGAGTCCCTTGAACGACGCGCTGTCTGCAGTCACTCTCGTGGTCAGTGTACGCTCTCATAGGGAATCCGTGCGCATCGTGTATCCGCACACAGACACTGCTTGACGATGATCGTGAAGCTGGTAGTTCGATTTCTGTCTGATAAGGAAAATTGCGCGAAAAAAAACTAGTGACTATAAAATAAAAGCGAAAATTACTCGCTTACTCTATTGTATAGCTACAATAAAAAAATGCACTCACCAAAGATGAGCTCCAGCGTGGCCTTTCTGATCTTATCAGCTGTGAGGTCCGTTCTGGGCTGGCTACGGTGGCAGACAAATCCAAAATGTCAATGAAATGAAACTTTCACGAAAATCCACAAAACACTTTACAATACATTTGAACAGAGAGACAATTTGTATTCCAGTCGATGTAATAATGGATTGACTCCCATATCAGCTCCACTGGCCAATATCATCAGTTTTATCACAAATCCCGTTCGTATAACTTCGTTGATGTACGACACACTCTGTTGATCTATCGTGTCACGAAACAAATCTCTCCAGAAATAACCGATAAGAATTATTAAGTTGCTGCTCGTAGATGAGCGGGCAGACACCGAAAATTCTAAATGTATCAAAGCTATTTATATGTAAAAACAGAGTCATTTGAAAACAGGCTCAATCAAGTACGACTGTTAGCTGCCACTGTCCCTGCCTGTCACCTATCAGATCGGCCGTAACGTTTTACGTTGAGAGATGAACCTCTAGGATGCGTGTATCCGACGGTAGAGAACAGAGACACGTCAACGAATACGTATAACTGTTTATCTTCACATAGTAACAATAACAAATGAAGTTGCACATAAATTTTCTTCACAGTTACACTGCTGCGAATAATCGTTGGTTGGTGGACGCCAAGCGCTCCAATCTCTCCGAAGCACTCTGGATCACCCTTACGTTGTTTTTGACAACTAGTATCGAAGCTGTGTCGCGCACGCACCAGGACCGTTGTCTTGGTAGCGTCTATTCAAACGACGCGCCGTTCACCGGTCAGTCTTCGCTTGCTGTTCTTCCCCTCCATCGAAGGCTTCAACATTAAAGAAGATAAATAAAGCAGAGACGTACTCTATTATTTATCAGACAAACGCTAAACCCATTCACTTTTATCTTGAACAGACTAGCTCTTCGGTTAGGATTGTTAGCCTCTGTGCACTGTTCTCGGCACTGAGGATCGAATGCGCATGTTTGACCTTCCTTCCGATTCGTGATGGTGGCACTGATGCTACAGTTATTGCCACCTAACCGCCATTTGCCTCTCTTGCGGTTGCACTTTGTAGTCGCTAACGAAAAACCTGCAGCCAGAGTTTTATCACGTGACACGAACGGCTCCCCACAACTAATGCCAATTTTCTATCGCTAGATTTGCTGCTTCAGCCAAAATACAAATCATTGTATCACCAGGTTATTGTATACAGCATCAACGAAACAGGTTGGCACGTAACGTAGCACATCAGACTGTATCGTACCGGTGAAGCCAGTCAGACCCAGCGACCGAACCCTTCTTTTTTCCTCAGTGCAGAAGCGTTTCTTAGAGCTCTTCTGTACGTTCGCTCGAGAAGCAATCGCGTTAGAAACAGTCACAGCGACGGCCAACTGGAATGCATCAGCGGCAAGCAGTCGCCGATCGCAGCTTCAGAGTTTCGCCCGCGTCGAACTAATACTGGAAGCCGCTGTCCTGTATGTCTGTGATTCGTTCACTGTCCTGCTTGGTCCTGGGATTCACTACCCTACTACTGCTGCAGACGGACGGCCCGTCGTGTTAGTTTGTTTTCGAAGAGCGCGCCTGTTCAACGCCTTCTCATGGAAGCTCTGTATGCTTATGCGCCTGATACTCAAGGGACTACCCGCCCTGGCCACCCCATTGCCTTTACCGTTGGCTGGCGTCAGTTACCGGTTCGTTTCACATGTGACTCTTGCTCTAGTCTTTCTCCCTTTTCGGGGCTGCCGCCTCTCCTCACGCCTGCTCTACTACGGATGCCATTGTGGCTGCAGTTCTCCACGACCGCACTCCGCGAGTTGTTACCGAGCACAGTGACTGACAGTCGACCTTCTGTCGGCTGTGACACTACTATCGCTAATAGTACGTCTTCGTTCGTCACTCGCTGTACTGACCGCGTCGCTACGGTGCTCCGTGACCAGGGTAGGTCTGTTCGTCACCACTCGCTCGCCGCACAGATAGCAGCAGCGGTCTGAACAGCTCCAAGGCAAAGGTAGTACTATAGCAGTTGTAAGCGCGACAGCCGCGAACGGCTAATGGCTAGCGCCCCCGCGCAGCTAGACCAGTCGGTGGTGAGCGATCGAAGAGTCGGAAGCTTTACGTTCCTACAACCAGATGGCGCTCGTGAGCCGAAACGGTGTCGGCCGGGGCCGAGAAGCGCATTGCGCTGGCGAGGGCGATCCCCAGTAAGGAAGAGCGAAAGCGCCGGTCGCTTCGATAAGAGAGAGAGAGAGAGAGAGAGAGAGAGAGAGAAATATTGTAGCGGTTAGGAGTCGTTACGAATGTCACTTTTAAACGGGTGGCGCGAAACGTGACCGATAGGAATGACCGGTCTAGCGTGGGGTGAAATAGGTCCGTAAGTGACTAGGTGTGCACAGGCCGATGAGGAGACCACAGGTCAAGCTGTCAAATGCAGTGGTGACAGCCCAAGTGTACGCGGGCGCAAAATGAATACATGTGGCTGGTTTTACCACTATTTATATCGGCCTCGAAGATTGAAAGAAGGGCATTGATTATTTAACTTTAATTATTTTTTCCTTTTCAGATTAACTACGAGAAAGTCTGCGTGTGCGAAGCAGGTCTATATAATCGATATATGTTATTTATATAGGCAGCTTTCTGTTATAGTTTCTACAGGTAGCAGAGCTGATAAGGGTGTGTTAATAGTCAGGCTAATAAAGCAGTTAGGGCCTAAGCAGGTTGACAGTCAAAGCAGTATTTGATCGTAGGCGCTATTCACACTGCGTGTACGTACGTTTGTAAGAAAGCAGCGAAGTATGACCCAAAATAACTATTTCCTTATGTAGACAATATAGGGATAAAAAAAATCGCTGGTCCTCGCTAGTTATGCCAGCGTCCGTATGTCGTCCGCGGCGACAAGCAGTTTCGTCTTTTTTACTATTTTAGTGAACTTTTCTAGATGATATGTTGGAAAAATAGAAATTCATCTTTCCGATTAGTTTTTGCAATTGGCTGAACTCTATAGATATCAGTCAATTAAATTTTACTCATTCACCTCTGCTGGCACAACTTCACAATATCAGAGAACCATTTAAATTGTTTCGTGTCATATCGTTTTTTTAGCAATTTTGCTGAATCTATAAAATGAATTTTAGAGATTTCTCAAATGCCTTAGAGGTGGTATCAGGGGCAATGGGCGGCTAGATGTCTATCACAATTTTTCTCGCACTCGGAGCCTCTACATGTATTGTTAAATTCGTTGAAAGCTAGCCTATTGTAGAGTCCATGGTGGAACCTATGTACGGCTAGGTCACTAATGACACATCTGTTTAAGCGATTAGTCCCTTTTCACAGGTTGTTCATCATCTCACCCAAAGCAAAGGGATCTATGAATATGGGAGCACAATATCGGTCCTCTTTCCATAGCAAGAGCTTCTTAGGCCTCATACGATCGTATACGTATTTTAAATACTATCGGCCCATTTCTTCACACAACGCCTTAGCTACTTTTAAAAATGCCTCGTGTAGTATACGCTGTGTTTATTGCTTTGCGTTTTTAATATTTCTAGATGATGCAGAGCTAATTTAACGTTCAATGATTCTTTGACAGCACTATATGCCGCTGAAGATGGTCCTACGAGACGAATTTTAGTTATGGCTAAATCGGTCTAATTTCCTAAATTCCCTTCGGAGCTATAGTAAAACTCTTAGACTTCCACAAACACGGAAAACCGAGTGTGAGCTTGCGGCAATATTCAACATGGCCAATAACGGAGTGAGCAACATTTTTTTCTAATGTCGTCAACAAAACTGTGGTGTCATACTTTTCTAAGATTTGCGTATCCGACAGCTCATAAATACGTCTAGGCGGACCCACCAGTGATCAGCGTCAATTCACCCATCATCTTCTTACTGTACAAGCCGTTCTTAGCGTTTCAAATTAAAGTTCGACGCTCGATAATTGCAATCTTCAATATCACGACCATGATGCGTATTAATCCATGTTTAACCTATTCCTCGTAAAGGGTAGCTACGCTCCTTTTACAGTTCGGCTTCAACTCACCACTAATTCTATTCTGGTTCAAAAGCCGTTGTGCTCCCTTTCGGGTCACGAAATGCTCCATTGAGTTCGAACTCATCGGGTCAGAAAAACAATCAATTCACTATGCTGAACGTGGAATTATGGTCTTTTGGGCGAAGATAAAATGTTTAGTTCCCTAAGCACCCTTTGAGTAATACTGTTGGGCCACAAAACTCGCATCGCCCTCGGTAAAGCTATCCCGTATCGGTACGACAGTTTTCTGACCACGCGGAAGCTGAATAATAAGTGTCGAAAATGCGGGTCTTTTCACCCTACATACCCACGTATGGAGCCCAAAGTCGAAGAAAGAATTGTGACCTCAACAAACGATGGCCTAACCAATTGCACATAAAAAATCAGAAGAGGGAAGATACGCTCTAAAGTGACCATTACGTTCTTAACAACCTAACAATAAGATCCTCTATTTTTGCTATGCTTGCCATTCACTGCAGCCATGACATTCAACTTCCCTCCTGAAGGAGAAGTATTTGTTTAGTATAATTATATAAAAATCATAGCTGGGATAGGTTAAGCTAATGCTGTAAATATATAAATGAAGAGTGGCCGAACAGGTTGATATAGTGTGTGCTGTTCGACGCCCAAGTCCGGTTAAGCATCGACGCTTCGGATCAGTAACTACAGCACCAAAACCGTAACACCCCTAGAACCTGGGCGTCGCAGTCGATATCTTTCACCATTCGTCGACTACCGTTTCGCTTAAGTTCCGCGACTGTTACCTGATTCCTGTCGTTGGACGGAGTCTAGCGCTAAAATATACGAGGTACTAGACGAAATTAGGGAGGTCGGCTAGAGCAAGCATTAGCTTGAAAAACGCGAGAGTTTTAACTTGACCATAATTTTGAACCAAACGGACTTGTGTGGCTCTTGTTGTCGAAAATTAAAATTTTCTCAGAGACTAGGATCAAGCCTAAAACTAGTTTTTAAAGAAGAGGGATTGCTGTTGCTCGAAAAGCTTCTAACTTGAAAAAAAGAGTACATGGATCGAACGATAGAACTCTAGAAAAAAATGAATAATGAAAAAGGCAATGCAAACACGCGTACAATATTACAGGTCCATCTGATGGTGCGGTAGCAACGCATTTGCTTATTAAACATCTATGTTTCGAATTTTACGTCCGATATCGACGTTAGACATTCCATCAGACGGCTGATTCCCAGTATGAAACGAACTGTGTCTATGCTCGGGAACGTGTCCCTAAGATTAGCAGGCACATACGTTACGCGCTAAGCTATCACCGGCAGGCTTACTGAATCTAGAAACTCTTCGTGAGGTAGGCTAAATTTGAAGGCTGGTATAAATCTACCTCGTTCCTCTCTGCTGGGAGATAACCATCTGCGCTGATGCTTAACTAAGCCAGTATCCAACATAAAAACTTGAAACCTTTATTTAAGAAGAGATCTTAAGAATCGCTTTGAGCTACTGCGCTACAAATTGGTCCCACTACCGCTATTATAAAACGACTTGGCTTAGAATAGAAGTAAACAAGTGCTCCCTTCACGTTTACAGTAGAAATAGACCTGGGTATATCAAGAATTTTTTCAAACGATAAGTATATAATAGTTTTATTTATGACAAGTACAATTTCATAGTCATAAATAGTGTTGCAGTAGAAGAAACGTAATATTTGCTATTAGATTCATCGAAGGCTCGATATTTTTACGTGGTGGGTATCACAGGACGTAAGTACTAGAGCGAGCAACAAATCACTTTGCGCCGTATGGCCGGTGTAACTTTTATAGCTTTCCCATCCTTTCGGGTGGCAGCTTGCCGTGCAATTATCGGCTGGAAATATATAGGAGACCCGCTTTGAGTAGTAGAAATCGAGAAACCGCAAAATTCATCATTATGCCAAGCGCAAATTTCAGCTCTAGATGTATGTATATTATGCTCCGGTGAAGTGGACGTCCACTCAGAACTATCCGTTATGTTTGCCAGCTTGACTGGTAGATCTCAGACTACGATTTTGAAAGTGAGTCATTTCAGTTATTGTTGATTCTTTTATTCCAATACGAATTTCAATACGATTAGGTCGGTGGCGTTCCTAAAAGACCGGTGCTAGCCATCACGCTTGCTAACTTTAGCACGTTCCGATCTTGCTGTTTGACAAATGCGGGATCTACGCTGAGGAAAGAATTGCATTAACTTTTCGCTGCCTTACGCGCTTTCTGCCTTATAATTATGTTAGCTTCCTTTAAATATTAGGCCTTTCTGTGTAAACAACATATGACTATTACGACAATACGATTTGGAGCGGAGACATACTTCACTATCGTTCGTTAGTTCTGTAAACGGACATACAGAGGCGATTTCTGAAATAGACGACTAAATCAAAAAGCTTACGATTTTTGGAAGTTTGTTTGCTAGGTTATCGAAATAGTCCCTAAAATTCGCTACGTTCAAAGCAAAGTTGGCATAATTTCGAAGGCCATCGAATCACTTACTAATCTCGGCGAGCAGAAATCCGCGCTGAAGCAATGCAAGCAATCGACTCATAGAGGAGCTAGCATATGATGCCGGCCTGTCGTGAGTTGCAAACTTGAACAGTATCTAACTGGCTGGAACCAAACTCGGCAAGTTTTTACAACTTACGGAGGCCGTTTTTGATGCTTTATGGTGTTTAGTACTTAATTTGTTCACAAACACATTCGTACGAGAGCGCCGTGGTATCCACTTTAAGGTTCGAAACACGTTGATCTCTCTTTTTTTTTTTTTATCGGTTTTCGTGGTTCGCGAGCTAGGATAGCGTTTGGATGGTTACCTTTGTTATACACTTCCCGCCCCAGCGCAGCTAATTTACAACAGTTTCTGAGCATTCTCGTATTGTACAGTAATCTAGTATGTGCTCTAAGGTAGATAAAGTATTCATCAAGGAAGTAACCGCTTCTGTTTTACCTGTGGCGGATCTTTTCTATTTCTGCGTCGCCATAGATTGATTTTTTAAATAGCTAAAAAAGAGCGATTCATTGGACATCATAATATTCATTACTGAACGATTTGGCTTGACAAGGTCCGTTATTTTGATAGCGATAGAAGTAACTAAAGAAAAAGATCGTTCAGCTAAGACGTTTAGCAGAAAAACGCTAAAAATTATAGGTTACCTCAGGGCGACTTGGTCCTTCCAAACCCTACACAGACCCACTCAGCCTACGAAAACACGAACTATCAGATCCGAATGCCTCGTTGACTTTTGCCAAAGATCTGCTATGGCAAAAATCGCCGCCAATGCACCCTCACCAGCCTTAAGACCTAGCGCACTGACAGCTTAATAAGAGGATTCCAAAAGCTGGCCGCCGATATTCTGCTCTGCCAGTTAACATCCGGCAGATCCCTCCAGGATCTACCCGATTGCGAACGTCGCCTCAGACTACGGGCTGCGTCACGTATATGTCAGACGTCGCGACGTCTCCAACACTCTGCAAGAGTCTAATTGTTCCTTCAACAAATAAAAAAAAATTTTCGAGATGTACGTCTGATGCCTTAGTTAAATCGCCCCTCAAGCGGCCAAACCCTTTCGGCACAAACCTGAACAGCTATGGGCCCCTAGGTTTAGCAATCAAGCACGTGACCATTAGACAACCGTTGGCACTGGTATCTTTTTCTATCGTAAACAGACGTATCTTCAAAGTGATTGCTCACACTAAACTAGTGTCGGCCGCCGTTGATTTTGCTTTGCCAGCAATCGTGGCCAAGCTAACGGGGCTGAAATGTTTAAGGTAGAACTGAACAGGTGCAAGTATTGATTTTAAACACCGGGAGCAACCAAGGTACCATTCCACCCACAACGGGGTAACACCTGCTGTTTCTGGGCATGCGAAACAGACGGGCAAACTGTCGGTAGAAGAACGCGTGCTAGGCTAGGCTGACCTAGGCAATATCTAGTCCCTATTGTATTTAGCCGCCAAAAGACTTTTTTGATCAGTACCAAAACAGTCCTTACTATTTAACATGTATTGTCTCTGTCCGGCAACCTTTTAGGGTTGACTGGGCCACGTTAAGCTTATTTCCTTTGTCAGAGGCAGGTGATATTCTAATTCGTGGCCACTTGACGATCAAGCACAGATCACGTAGTGGCAAAACAAGGGCATACCACATTACTAGATTCCCGCAAAGAGTATATAACCCATTTGCACTTGAGTTCAATCACAGTACTTTCCGCTTCTCGAGATAAGGTCAAGGAATTGCCAAGTAAACGGAATCGCACAGTCGTCGCACCACCGAATTTGATAAACGCTGACGGTAACATTACGGCCTGCGACCATGAATGCGAGGCGGGCCGGCCTGTTTACAACAGACGCTGAAAACTCTGTAACAGGAACTTGGCGCAATAATTCAGTTAACGCTATCGCATTCTAGAGTTTGTCAGTCATCGAGGTAAGGTGCTGACAGGGTGCTAACGTCATTTCCAGGAAGTAGATTTTAATACGACGTGATGCATAGTTAAATATTGTCTTGATGTAATGCGTAATATTTATCTTTTTAAATAGTTGATAAATCATCAGGCCTCGCAAAAGAGTCGGCGGTCAATTACCATAGCCTGAGGGATAAACGTAACAGAGGTAATGCGCAGATCACTTATGCACGATGTTCCGTTTGTAAAGATCAAAGTATTTATGTAACTTGGTGCACACGGGCAGAAAAACATTGGTTTTTGTAATCCGCTTGTCACCAATTTTGCGCCACATATTAAACGAAAGAGCTGACGCTATTTGTTGAAAAAAAAGTTATTTCAAACGTAAGAAAATGCAGTTTAATAATTTCAGCGTATAATTCCAATAAATTAATAGTTCATTAACTTAGTTAGGAACTTACCAGTCTGATCTACGAACCCGTTCTTGACGCTTCACAATTGTCTTTATAACATACGGTGTTTCCATTTGTTGTCACATGTGGCAACCAGGCGGGTCCTTGTCTCGACAACTCGTTCTCGTTTCAATGTCGCTGCACATCAGGCTTTTAGTTTCTTTTCCCTCCGGGGGTTTCCTCCTGGGTCATGAGCCAGATGGCCATCGGCCATCTGGCTCATGACCTTTGCGCGTCTGTGGATACCTGCAACAAAAAAAAAATTTCATCACCGTGGATCGCGCTGGCATAGAGCATTTATGCTGTCGTTAGCTTTGTTAGCTTGGGTTCAAACATCTCGGCATATTTTGCCATCAAGATAAGAGCCCCTTAAGTGTATCGAGCGAACTATAAACGTTGTTCGAAACTAAAATCGTCGTTCGAAATCCAAAAACAGGAAGGAAAATGACACTAATTTCATAACTGGATAGGCCTAATTCATTTAATTAGGTGTCTTTTGAATACATCGTTGTAATTGTACTCGTATTATTATACGGACACTGTCTGTAAACGTATTCATATCACCACTTAATTCATCAGGTTACAAACAACACGATGATATGTTAGGTAACTTGTGGGTTTTGATCTTTCGAAACCGATCAACCCTTAATTAAAGCGAAAGTTCATAGAACTATTATCTAGGTGAGAGTCTCACCACAAACAGCTTAAAAAATAATATTCAGATGACTGTATTATGTTTACAGCAAAACTATCTGAAAGATACTTAGCAGCCTACACGTGTGCAGGCGAGACGACTTCCTTCGATAGGACTGCCGATAACCCATCAATACGGTTTTTGTTCAGTTCAGTAAGTGCTCAGGACACAGGACCCAGAAGTCCAGCAAGCGAATGATTGTTGGGCTTCTGGGTTCTGTAGTAAAGCAATACACTTCAGTTTATGCTGTTCTACACATTTTAATTTACCGTGTTGTAATATATGTGACCATGAGTTGAATAAATTTAAACCAAATATGTACCGTCATTCAACGTACCTCTATTCTAGGCATGACACGCAGCAAAATGACGTAAATGCACCCTTCTATAAACCCAAATGAAATGCATTTCAGAGTATATAATACTTATAGAGCTTTTGCTTACTCTATTGTATAGTAAATGTACCAGCATTACCATCTACCAGCACTGCTTTGTTTGCCCCCCAGCGAAGCGTACGATGCACAGACGAGAGGAGATACGGCACGATACCGCTCTACCCGAACTGTTATCAATGGCCCATTGCCCAAGACACGCTTTATAGAACTCTAAAAGTACAAGAGACTCGCTGATAAACAGTTAGTGGATTCGTTTTTTCGTCTGCACCTACCTGTCTTATATGGATAGATTCCTTTTTATCCATTAGGAGAGTCATAGCTTTCGCTAACAATGAACATGAGCAATACGACAGAACACGTACCAGCTAACAATCAAATGCAGAGCGACAGAAACACAGATATCTAACTAATCGTTTATTTAAACATCTTGCTTGATACAAGCCTGGTTTTTATCGCATATACATACCGTGGATAGGAGATGCAACGGTATTGAATCACACGATAGTGATTAGCTGTCCGATAAACTCCCTTGACCCTCTGCAACAAACAGCGTCGTAATCAAAATATATTATGATGCAAAAAATAGGCCAAAAAAATTTTCAAGTCTATCAAAGACTGGCGTATTTTAAGTGCATCTTTATTTCTAACCCTGAATAGGTTTTCTTGCTTGGTTGACCCGCAAAGCAGTTGTTCAAGGAAAGCTAAAAAATGGTATTCTAGTTTAATTTTATAATTGACACAATAGCGTCTAGGGGCAATTATATGGGATAAAACACTAGGCTAAATGTAAATGCAAATGGTCTCGAAATTTAGCTATATTCAGATGCAAACGTTGTCAAGTTTGCCGGATTCTGGTGTACCTGACTATAATTCAGGTAAACTAAAAGTTCTTAATGTTATACCTTACTAGTTTTTAAGTTCCTATAAAATAATATGTTCCGTAAATTGCTTGCGGGTTAATTGAAATAGACAGAATCGAAAAATTAGTAAAACGATCTAGTCTACTTAAAACAGCAACAACTTCCCTAAGTTAACCCTTCAAAGACCGAAACGGTCCCTGGAAGAAAAAAAATTGTAAAGAAAGACAACTGATGTCAAATTTCTGTTTTAACTTCAAAGGTGTTTGGAAATGTACGTTTTAGCCTCAAAACTACCATTTGTTACAGGCGAAATTACTTATCTATAAAAGCAGTCAATTCTAAATGGGCTCGTGATTTAAAAAATCTGAACTTATAACGAAGTTTGACTGTTAAAAAAACTAGTGTTCTTTCAAGCAATATTATAGATGGCACTTCACGACGTAATCGACACTCTTGCGTGTTATTCATGACCTGACTTAGATGCTTTTACAATATATGGCTAAAATAATATAGTTGATCAGATATATCTTCAGTCAAATTACTGTCCATTATTACTGCTACAAAATACATATTCAAGGTCTACTTCTGCTTTTACAAAGCAGCAGCAGCAGCTGCTGCTGCTGTAAACATCAGTTGACTTAAACTTGATTCGTTCCTCTACTAGATTATGTTGACAAAATAGGTTTCCTTTAGCTTTAAAAAAAAAAACCGAAAAATTCTTAAAGTCCAACAAAGACAACATTCAAATAACGCTTAGTCTGTTAAGTTTCCTCAAGGATTTTACTTGTTCCTCGAAAAAAGAAAAACACAAATTTAATTCTATTTGTCCTACTGTGTTAACGACTCAGTCGAACGCTTATTTGAACGGGAGTTCTCACTACAGCTGTTTTTTTTTTTATGACAAAGATTACCACTACAGACAGAGGGGGGCATACAGAAGAATAGATAACAAACGACAAAATTAATGGAAAGGCTTCATATTGCCGAAGTTATTTCCACGGGTTCATGAGAATAAAACATGTTCCGATTAGCCATTAGTACGACACTTCGTCTTTTTCTGGGGTTGTAAATATGTAGCGATTTAAGCGTGTGCATCTGTCGTGTGTTCTCTGTCTGACAATGTATAGAAAATATGCGGTGTATTATTGTATATTTTTTGAAACTATCCGACATTCTCTGGCAATGTCCCGTGTCTAGACACAAGAGCTGGACAACAGCTGAGAGATCGTTGGAAAAGTCTTTTAACGAGTAATGAACAGTGGGTCGTTTTTGCTGCGACCAACGGAGATCCCAAGCTTCGCCAAGACTCTTGAAGCTTTGGCGTAGTCGAGATCTTCATTTTTTCCACTGCTTTCATTATCGATAAATCTATTTCGTGCGAAACAATGCGACCCGCTGTCGGGCTCGAATTCCAATTTACCACAGCTAGGATGTGACTTTGTACTAAGCACTCCATATCTCCCTATAAAGGAGCTAATTAAAGATTTCGATTTTCTGCGTCATCGATTCCGGCTTTTGTTCAGATTCACTGCCTGATACGGGTTCATCGCTAACATTTATGTTTGCTTTTATCAGTTAATTAGTCTAAATTTGCTGGCAAGCGTATACTGTAGCAGTTCTAGCACGTTAGTGCTATCGCAGAGTTTGGGCATCACAGACCTTGCGATAGTTTTAAGAGACTATTCGTTGTAAACTTCAGTCTACATATACATACATGTATAATTATATAATAAAATACTGAAATATTACCATATAAATGTACCTGGTTATTAGTTCGATATTGCGGATCCGAAGACATTTTAAAAAGCCACTCCTATCGTAAGCACGTGTCACTCCAAAGTGTATTTTCAGATGTTTATCTCATCAATATAGCTTATAACAGTTTCAGCTACTATAAGACTAAAAGGAATAACGTAGGTTATTAAGTCCATCCAATCTAGCACGCGATTTTGTTTCAAACACATCTTTAGTGATAAAACTTTGGCACTGCTGAATGACTGAATACAACATTTTAACTTTGACTTGTATCAGGCTAACAACCAGCGTGATGCGAAGTTACCGAGTTTGCACGAATAGCACTATCTCAGGAAGTGTTAAGTTATATATAAAAATATTTGATGCCGACAAACCCTCAGAGGCTGGCGATCTACTCCGACACTAAACATTAAGACTATTACAAACCAATATTACGCCCTTCTGCTGTCGTTATGCTGTCGTGTTATTAAATCGGTCTCACCGTAATTCATTGGACTGTTTCTCCATTCAATCAAAGCTGATTTAATTCACTTTTAATCGCTGTAATTCCCCATTGAATTTGTTACTACTTGTCGTTCGTTTATGAAGCTAAGGGCTTTGCACAGATGCGCCCCATTTCACGTCCTTTAAATCTTAAAGAAAAATATTTCGATATAAAGGCTCAGCAGCTACACTGATGGAGGTTCTGCATTTACCAAATAGAACCGATAGCATGTTGAGCATACTTCCATAGTCAATGGGCCGCGCTTTTTATTGCGAAATACACTCGGTATTGTTCGCTGAAGAAGATGGTCGTTGATCACTGTGCCACTAATTGAAACCGAAAACAAATCAATAGTCCTACGAGGGAAATTCTGTATGGTAGAGAAATACAGATTTTGGTCAGGCATTGACATACTACTTCACGTAAGTGGATATTCAGCAAAGCTGGCAGAAAGAAGGCGCTTCGCGCCACGAGGACGTCCAAATCGCCTTATAAAGGCCTTATGTTATACAGGATTGGTTGTGTGTTTGACTGTTTGTGAATGAATCAAATGTGCGCATTTTGACAAAATAAGCTTCTCTAACGGACAGATACCCAAACGACAATGACTGCTAATATAGTTGGTAAAATACTCCTGATTGCGTTAGATATACAATTTTTACTATGTCATTCAAAAAAAAAAACCTTTTATAGACTTCTTCTAAAACCGTACAGCTTTCATTAGTCTGATGAATATCTTTTAGTCATTTAGTAGGCAAAAAGCTATAAAATGATGATATTTTATCTTTCTGTTGTTCGAAAAGTTTGTTGTAGTACTTTTCTATTGCGTGAATATTTTGGCATATTTCTTTTTAGCCCATTTTTGCTAACCTTGAACTGTGTACGCTTTAACTACATCCAGAATACATCGTTGAACGATATACGAGCTGGCTCCTCAGTCGTCACCGAAAACAACTAATTTATTCAATTCAATTTCTTCAGTAATAAAACAAACGTCTCTATATAGCTTATATATAAACCACATTAATTAGTAAGCTGACATTTTTTTCTAACTATGACACTCACAGTTCAATCAAATTTTAAACTTTAGTTAATGGATTTCTCAGTTGGTTTATATTTATTTAGTAAATACAATAAACTCAAAACGACTTTTGCAAAAGACGCCACAGTTAACATTCGAAATTGTGTGTCGATATTTTGTTGGAATAACTGAGCAAGCTTTATCAATGAAGCCATTAAACAAATACTCCACGAAGGTCTACGCTGAAGCCCATATCAGCAATCCTTTTTTTGCTTCGATTTTGCACTGATTATCGATGTTGACAGTTTATCTACATTAGTTTTCTTTGTTGCCTTTCCAGTGATGCAGGGTTCCAATCCTTTGCTTAAACTGGCAACTGCGATTTTCGCTAGATATCTAATAGCGGATCACTGAGAATCCCTGATAAAGCCATACACCCGGTTGTCGCGGCGATCCAAAAAGGTCCGGCACCGGCTCTTAAGGCTAACACCAATTCGCGTATAGAGTAAGGAAAGAAGTACGACTTAATTACTTTTAGGAAAAAACGCGCGGATCAGTTGAAGCCGTGGAATAAATTCGAAACCATGATGAAGCTTTAAGACGAACAGATAATCGTATTCATATAACCTGAGTACTTAGCGAAGACACCCCCCCCTCCCTCCCTCCCTCTAACCTCCGGAAATCAATCACGCACTTGCGGTAAAGATATTCCCACTTGCATCCAGTCTAGTGCAAAGATCCCTCTGCCATATCGAGTTTAGGCTCTTGGGAATCTCCTCGCAACAGGGTAATTTAATATGTGGTTTACTGTTTTCCCGAGTTTTGTTTTTATCTCGACATAGAGAAACAGAAAGTATATAAATTTTTTCGGTCCGTTCGCGTGTTCACCTAGGCTAACATATTGAGCGCTGTCGATGCGTACTGCTAAGAACTTGAATACCCAACTCTCACTTGGAGTCATCGGAAGTTAATAAAGCATGCCTCACATCCGGATGAGCATTTTCCAGAAGCTGTTCGCATCTGAAACGCTGGAACAGTCTTGCGATCATCCGACATGGAAAAAAACAAATGATCTCATACCATACGTACTACTAATGTCTCTATAAACAACGTACGCTAATGTGCATTTTTCTAAAAATCGCCTCTTTCGATTGATTCGTAATGTATAGGAACGATGTGTCGTCATGGTATAGCTTGTCTATTGATGCCTTTTCCTGTTGAGAACAACCAGGGGCTCTGGTGGACTCCACTCCGTGTACATGCTGTGTCGACAGTTTCATAAATAAATAACCAGTCTCCTATAGAAGTGCTTGCTGATTGATTCGGAGCGATTATAGCTTCGCTCTCACGTGACTTTAAACCTGTTATAATGCGTTTAGATAAACCTTTAACTTACATGTCATTATTACTAATGATTACAATATCGACGGGCGAAAACGTTGATGAACTCTCGATATAGAAAACATTTTGTAACAATGCGACTACTATAAGTTTCATAGCCGATCGAGGCGCTTTTCTGTAACTACAATGCATCTTGTTTAGGGGAAGTCTTAACAACTACGATTGGATTTCCACCGCGGCGACGCTTCGAAACCTTACTCCTATAATAAAGTAAAGATCTCGATCTAAGATGGTTGACTAACTCGTTTAAGCACATGTGCCGTGTAGGTAATAGACATACTGAGTAGCATAAAGTTGCTTGGTGTATCAACGAGAACGAGAAAGGCAAAGCTTTTTGAACCCGATGCAGACGAAGTTAAGAAAATAGTTAACTGGAACGGAAATTGAAAAATGTAAGTTGAATATAGTTTAGTAGAAAAAAAAAAAAGCTTCATTAATTATAGAGGGAAATACGTTGTCTCATTCATGTTTACACATTTGAAAAGCTCGTAAGAAATATTCAAAACTTTTTACATAGTGGAAGAATAATTAATTCAGCTAAAAAGTTTGCGTGTTGAACACTTAGTTGTATCTCTTACGAATCCATTATACGGACCTTTCAAAAAAACCTTTGAACTACATTTTTCGGTCAACTGTAAACATCAAAAAATTTCGAACGGTGTCCTAGTTAATACAATTTCTATATGGAATGAATGCTTAGAAAATTATGTCCTAGTCAAACTTGCTGCTTACACCGCCTAATTTTAAAACTAGATCAGAGCTAAATATAAAAGACCAATTCTATATGGCAGATTGGTTGTGGGATTTTACCATTGATCGACAGGCAAATATTATGCCGTGGCCGAATACTTTTGATTAAAATTAAATTTCCGAGATAATTCTCTTCTAGTATTATTTACCATCGTTCCTGTGAATCACCGCCTGAGACTTCTAAATGAGTACCTATGCCTTGTTTCATTTACGTCGATAGCTCCTTCTTAATGTTTCGAAGCACAATTCGTCTCGTTCAGACAGATAAACCTTGCACCAAACATGCTCCCGTTCCACATTATCTGATCAGAAGTTATTAAATCGAATTGAAATAAGTTTTCTGTAAAATTATAATAAATTAAGTGATTTTTGATACCAGTGCCATATATAGAACAAATAGAAGCTTTTATAGTTTATCGTTTTATATGTATTAGCTATAATGTAATTTCAGATAAGGTGAGATGTATACAATTTTCGCAGTCGTTAGCCAATATTGGTTACCATTTACCACCAATATTATCATTTAGTAAGACCCAATATTAGTATTTTTTTAAAATTCTAAAATTAAAAAAATAATTAAAAAAAGTAAAAAATAAATACATTTAAAAATTGAAAAAATGATTCATATTCGTCTTACTAATTATACCACAGTTTAAAAGAGACCTCTGAAACCGAAATTATTTGGTTATGATCTAATAGAGGTGTCATATATAGCTGTAATTTACTGAGCTATTATTGTAGGTTAGAGTTATGTTATTATTATGTACGTTATATTATTTGCCACTAAGTTAATATGGCTCCTGATTATAACTTCGATTCATATATGCTCGAAAAGGCCTTTGATCTCATAGCATAGATGAGCTGAACAAGAGGATATTACTTCACGCGTTACAGGCATTAAGATAAAATTTAACCTCACAAATGAATCGATTTGAGTCGTTTAATAAATAAATAAATCGTCGTTTAATAAAAAAGAGTTTAATAAAGGAAACAAAGTAATTATGCTAACACCCCGATAGCACATTTGTCCCAGCGCGTATCTATACGACAACCAAATGCCGTATGATAGTACAGAATCCAACAAAATACTGTCGGCGCTCAATGCATTTAAATATCTATCACAGCTGACAGTGCATTGAAATATATATTGAATATCAACCCTTCTCGCAGCAGTGATTCGATCGCGTTCGGACTCGTCTGCTACGTTATATATGAGTTTAAATTTTGGCGCCAAGACTCGACCAGCTGATGGAAATCATCGGCAGACTGAAACACCTAAGCCATTCCTCTAAATTTGTAAGAACTCGTGTGTGTATCAGTTCGTATTGCGAAATTGCCATGATTCGGACCTACCACAAATGTGTTCTCATCGGACCGGAGAAGATTGGGCTTCAGGATGGCGAAGAAGTCACTCTTAAAGGAAAGGCCGGCAGCGAGCAGGGTAAGCGTAGAAAATACATTGCACTGCACAGTGCCTAGCAGTCGCCGAATGTTGGAAAAGGAAACAGAATTAATATAATAAAAATATTGGTTGGCCTATTGTATCATGGTCGTGATTATTCTTAGTTGAAACATAAATCAGTTCACTTCATTGCGTACAAATTCGCTGAACTATACGAGGGGATAGCGTTATTTGGGACACAATCATTTTGCACAAAAAATAAGGCATTGATGAAGTGACGGAATCTACCGCTATTTACATCAAAATATGTAACAGAGCGATTAAGGCATGCAAACAACGTCATACTTAAGTTCTATATAATACATATGTAATGTGATGGCCCGGAAAAGCGCCCTAAACTTATGGAATATAGTTCACAATATATAGTTGGAGCATTATTGCTTAATGTGGTACAGCCGCCGTGGTCCTACTGGCTTATTGAATAAGATCGAAGAATTTCATACCCCTGACACTAGACCTGTCTATTAGCTCAAGTGATCAATAACAGAATCTTTATTATAAGTTTCTGAAGCTTAGCTAAGCATGCAAAAAATGGGGTAAAAAAGAATAACAGAGATAGCCTTCTCCCAGAACTTTTACTCCGCGAAATGACTCAATCGACGAGTGATATATTTTAAGTTGCCCTGACACGGAAACAAAGTAGTTTATATACAATTTAATGTCCTTGCTGCACTGCTAATCGTTATTGAAGCATATAGTTGCTTGCTTTGGGAAGGGTTAAAAATCGTTCAAAATCATTAATTGTAACTGATATGCAAAGGCAAAAGAAGGTTAGACAAACGCTGTGTTAGTTTGCCTAAGGGTGAACGTAAGTGTAAGAGAGTACGAAATATTAAAGTAAGTGATTCACTTCAAAAACGAGCATTTTGAAAAAGCGTGTAGCCATTTAATGTTTTATTTATTGACTCATGTATTTAATCAATTTTTAAGAATTAGACATCTGCTCTTTTTCTCGTCGCTTACTATTGTTATTTGGTAGTGGATCTGTTTTTTTTTCGTATCTATAATAGTAGAGACAGTTCATTCTACTGCCAATCATTTTCAACAATAATAAAAACGTTATTTAAATGGTCATTTTATACACGTGGCATTTCAGTTCGGATAAGTCCCGATTTTTCTACCGGTTATATTAAAGTTCTTCAGTTAGTGGACTCACAGAAGACTGTCATACCTGAGCGGTCTGTGCTTTTGAAGACTAGGTTTGACTCCTGCTTAGTAAAACATCGAGAACGAATTCGACTGGCAAAGGATATCTATTACGAAGTTTCTTTCCCACCGTGTGATAGAGAACTTGAAACTTCATCTTCGATCGGTATGAAAATGGACGGTAGTGTAGTAACATACTTGATTTCGCAATTTGACATAATGGGAATCAGTTAAGGGCTCAGGCTGGTCTATGAAACAACCGAGCCAGTTATGTACCACCATACCACCATGTTTATAAAAGTACGTAAATTTGATGTAAATATAAAATGTATATATACTAAAATGCATAAATATGTAACTTCTACATATACAAGCGAATGCAAAGACGTTTCTTTTACTACAATTTACGAGACAATGTACGCAATCATCTAGAAATTCTACTTGTATGTCATTCTTACATTATTACGTTGTGTATACATTGTATATTGTTACCTTCATGACAAGATGGCACTGCAATGTAAAAACGTTTGCTTATGCCAAAACACTTTTAGGGTTGGAACTACGAAAAGCGAACGTTCGCTTATGTTTGCTTGCATCTATGCCACTACAGTTTGGTCTCCTGTTGAAACGCTGTTTCTCTTCATTTCAGAAGTGAAATGTTTTTACCCCTTATTGAGCCTAAATCAATCATCATAGGCCACTGCGTTTTAATCTAAAATCTGAGTGTAGCGAAATAGTTGTATTAACATGTTCCTAAATTTATGAACTAGTCAAAGCCTGATATTTTAAGACAATTAGCCAGATGACTCTAGTCATATTTCTATGTGTCTAATGTATGCGCACATGTAAAGTATGAATCTATGAGGAGCTGTGCAACAACATCGATTGTAACAGTGCAACATAACTGTTATTTCACCAGGTGGCCAAAAGCGCAAAGTAACAAAGGTAGAGCTGACAAAGGCAGAATCGCTAGCGAAAAAACCAAAGGTGGCCACCACTGAACAGAAATCTCTCCTTGCTAAAACAGATAATGGCTCGGAGTCGACCAATTCGGAATCATCGTTAGAGACAACACTAGCTGGTCAGTTCCGCTTAGAAGCTTTGCTATGTTGCTCTCTAACTGAAAAGTGATCACTTACATAATTAAATTGGTTACGACATAGTCTGACTGTAATGTACGATTGTTATATTCGGTTATGTTATACGTCTATATATATATATATATATATATATATATATAAAATTATATTATATGTCGGAACCATACTTTTATAGCACTTACTCAACAAAATAATTTGGAGGTTTTTTCCATTTACATTCATCAATATTTTATTTTATATGCGAAGTTGGTGCGTATTCTTTGCAACCTATTTATACATTAAACAAATTGTCCATAATGTAATTTAGTATGTCATTTAAAAAATTGACGTTATTTGCAAAACAGGCCATGCTAATTTACTATGATCGCAGCATTTTCGCCGGGTATTTTGTAGGCTCGTGGGAGGATATTTCGGACTTAAAAGTTCTCGTCTTCCAACCACTGAAGAGAATTCGCTCTACAAAGTGCGCTTGCTTCGATATGGATGGCACTTTGATTACTACAAAAAGCGGAAAGCAGTTCCCTGAAGATATGCGAGATTGGCGACTTTTATACCCAGAATCTATTTTAACAAAAATAAAAAAACTCAACGATGAAGGGTGAGGTTTACAAAATTATCATTAATTAGAGAATCACATTACTATTATTGCTATCAGTAGATTACCATTACTAGAAAAATACAATTAGCTTCCAGTGACGTTTACGTGATATCTGGTAAAGATATAAGGTATAAGGTGCTCTGGTATCAAAATAAATTAGATGAGTATTATTTAAAATTCTAAAGTCATACGTGTATAATAAGCATAACGTATGGGTAGCCTCACATGTTGAACCCTTACTATTGGGTAGTATTTTAAATTTGATTAAAGTTTTTTTTCTTCTAGCTGCACAAGCTGATTTCTTTTGGCATCGACTCGTATTTCGATAGGTCTGCATAATGCTAAAGGAAGCACTTGAGAAAAATAGTTGTCTTAGGGTGTTACCTGTGTTTGTTTTAGATACCGATTGGTGATCTTTTCGAACCAAGGGGGTCTAGCCACTGGTAAAGAAAGCAAAACCAATCTCCAGCGGAAGTTCATGCAAATCATGAAGAAGATAGACGTGGCTATGACAATGTACCTTACGTATGGTCGCGGCATCTACAGAAAACCTTGTGATGGGCTTTGGTCTCTCCTGGAAAGCGATAACGGTCGGTTACCTTAGAACAGGGCAACATTGACCAGTTCTAGTTATGACTGGCAACAACTTCTAATTGAACGTTATATTACTAATTAGGAAAAAAGGTTACACCATTAGTTTTCAAACACACGGAGAAGCATCCAGTTTCCTTAGACAATAATGTATCCATGAGTTACTACTACAATATTTCATTTGTATGATACATATACAAACTGAAATTTTTCGCCTAGCCCCTACACGCTTCTAAATGGGCTTATTTTTTTTTTTGTAACTAAGGAGAACTAGTATCTGTATTTTTCTTGAATCACTTTTACCTTGATTTGCCGTGAATTTTAGGTCCTTTGGATAAACGTGCGTCCTTCTATGTGGGCGATGCTGCCGGTCGTCCTAAAGACTGGCAGCCCAAGGCCAGGAAAGACCACTCAAAAGTGGATCGCCTTTTTGCACTAAACTACGGTGTACCATTTTTCACCCCGGAAGAATTCTTCCTTAAACATCCGGTAGTAAAGTGAGTAGATGTGGCTTTAGCAAGTTAATACCGCAGACAATAAATATGCTATTATGCGTATGGTATTATTATTATAAATCTATTTAATTCTCTTTCTCCAGTAACTTTTCTTAAAAATATTCATGCCAAAGTAGTTTATGCATTCATTACTTGCGTTTAGCGACTGAAAATCTATAATACAAATGACGCAAGCCATTACCACCAGAATAATGCTGTGTTGTTAGCATTAAATACAAAAAAACGGTATTCTTATTTTTATACTACACAATAAACAGCGTATTTTGTGTTTGCTATATTTGTTTATAGGTTCGACATGCCCGAATTCGACCCCAAATCGCTTTTCAATAATCGCGTGTACGGAACGGTTATCGAACCCGCTTCCGATAAAGGTACAGAATTTGTATCGATCCACAACATGGCCGCCGATCATTCCGAGGTTGTCTTGTTTGTCGGATACCCCGCCTCAGGCAAGAGTACATTAGCCAAGCGCCTGGTTGAAGAGGAAAGTTACGTCCACATTTGCCAAGATATGCTAGGCAGCCTAGATCGCTGCGTCAAGGCTGTTAGGGAAGCCCTAAAAAACAAGCGAAAAGTGATCGTTGACAATACCAATGTGGGAAAGGAACAACGTAAAAGGTGCCTGTATATATATATGTATATATATATAAGCCTGTAAGAAGAAATACTATATATATATATATATATATAGTATTTCTTCTTACAGGCTAGATTCATATAATTCATGTTATAACTTTACTACTCTTCAATAAGATAATAATACTGTACGCAAGTTGCAGAGACCTTCTGCTTTGGTAGAGTATCTTAGTTAATAACTATATATATATAGATACACGTGAATGAATATGTATTATGTGTACTAATCTAGTAAATGAAAGATCGTAACTGAAAGGATTAATCGTTTTATCACTTACGGAAAGCTACCTTCCATATGTATCAATGTAGTAGCTTTATTACTATATAAATGAACATTATACTTGAGCATACGGCGCTAATTAACAAAGCCTGTAATGTTCCGTAAGGATAGTATGGTTTATTTATGTAGTGCTACTAACTTTTCGGGCAGGTACGTCGATCTGGCTAAGGAAGCAGGTGTACCATGCCGTTGCTTCTGGTTTAACTGCTCCATAAATCAGGTATGAGAATTGTCTTATGAAAACGTACCAATGTGGGCTTTTTTTGCACGTCCTTGTGCAACTCGATAACTTATTATTCGCTCGTTGAACGATAAGTGTCCCTGTTAATAATGTGTTTGCCCTCTAAACCTAAAAAGAGGTGAAATGATCTAAATTTAAACCGTCCATAGCCACACGATTTGCCTTATGTAGAGCAAAGAA
Source organism: Varroa jacobsoni (assembly GCF_002532875.2). NCBI lineage: Eukaryota > Metazoa > Arthropoda > Arachnida > Mesostigmata > Varroidae > Varroa > Varroa jacobsoni. Next base: position 61,179 of record NW_019213936.1, on the reverse strand, counting down.
CCGCGTGCTTAGTTAAGGCGATAATAGAAGCAGACGTAAAATTCGAAACGTTTATTTCATACTCATATTGGTACGTTTGATCTTAACATGTGTCGTCTTCACCATCCCTTTTTTACTTCCCGTCTTTACCTTGAAGGTTCGTCACAACAACAAATTTCGTCTGCTAACGGGAACCGATGCACAGCACAAGGACGTCAACGACATAACATTATTTTCACTTAGAAAAAAGTTCGAAGAGCCGGAGGCAAATGAAGGTTTTAACCAAATCGTTGTAATGAAGATGGTGCCACATTTTAAAGTCCAACACCATCAACAACTATATTTTATGTATCTTCTCGAAGATTAAAGGATCGTAAATTTTTTTGAGTAGCGATAAAAGAAAATTGATGTTTTCAATTTTTCACTATGTGTAGTGCAGCTTTAGAGGCACCTAATGTGTATTTGCTATATATATATATATATATATATATATTGTGTATATGCGTTTCTGTTGCGGTAATTGGAATAATGATTGTATTGGTCTTCGGACTGACATATGTACATATATGATATGTTCAAAAAAGTACCCAGCCCTATGAGAAAAGAATCAAAGTTTCAAAGATAGCCTTTCATACCTCATAATTGATGTTCGTTCCATTTGTATAAACACATCTCCTAGATAGTGATGTTGATTTCGAACTTCGATCGCAACCGCATGCACCAAACAAGACTTCAAGCTAAATATTCTCTTATCATTTGCAATCCTTTTCGTTTTTTCGTTGCTTCTAGTTGCTAACTAAGAATGTATTTTTTGAGTAAGGAATAAAAATGTATGCATAATGTTACTTTTAAAACTTAGAACTGTGCAACTCCCTGAACACCTTGAATATTGCATATAATGTATCCATTGCTACACCAATACATTGTGTTTACCTATGTCTAAGATTGAGATATCTTTACATCCAAGCCATTCGCCGTGTGGTCATTCAGTAGTAAATAGACTTTGTTATATGTGAGGGGTAGGGAGGGGGGAGTCAAGAGATTTACCAGTAGACAACAATATATGTACAACTATGGCCTTCCATCGTACGTTAATACGCTTATGTAAACTCTAATAAAATTCATTTAGCCAATTAAAATATCGCTAATATTAACATCGCATTAATCCGTTTGTCTTATTAACTAGTGATTTAAAAAATTTATATTATACTTTGTTTATCGTACTATTAGATAAGATTCCTAATATAAGTATTATCGTTTCGGAGCAGTTCTGTATTTTTCATACAAGCATAACAAATGGACTAGACATCTGTGTGTGTGTGTGTTACAATGCATTAGATAGCACACGGAGCTTATCATTTTAAATAATTTCTCATCAAGGATTTGAGGCTAGGGAAAGTAAATCACAAAAACTTGCCAGTACCAATAATTTATTAAGAGTAGATAATAAAATATCACTTCTAAAGTGATGAAACCTGATTTATTTACTTATCAATTGTTGAATCGGAAGTACTCAAAAACTGAATCATGGGATTTAAAGCGGAAGTTTCAATTTTCGTGGCTCAGTCTATTTGTAGTAATTTATGAGGAGACGGTGAAAGCCAGTCATGCTGAAGCAGTGTCCAACGGCTTAAGTACCAGATGTAGAAATAGAAAAGTTCTGTTAAAAAAATAAAGTAAGCTGTGAAAATTTGGACCGAAACTGAAAACGAAGTCTCGGAAAATAAACGGCTTTGGTTCGAATACCAGTAGTACTATTACAACTATGAACTACTATATGGTTTAGCGGTAAATTAAAAAAAAAGATATACCAAATTCACCGCATAGATCTTGTTCCCCAGATGACGGAACAAAGTGTCATAACCACCAAAATCTTAATTCTGCGAAGACTTCGTAACATAGGTCGTAAACATTTGTTTTTCGAAGTGTATAAGATGTCCACAAATAAGGAAAAGTAGCGCTTACGTGGATCTTAAAATCCTGTGCACGGTAGCAAGTTTCCACGGAAGTGTAGTTCTCCGTCATCTAATTTAGCAATCAGTTTTAAGAGATTATATAAATATTGTACAACAACACCCATTCACCTCATCCATACTTCCAAAAAAAAGGTGAATTTTTTATCTATCTTTCAGAACGTATCGCCTACGATTGATCTTCAAACACTCTGTCCACACTTCACAGTCTCTACATTCGCAGTTGCCTACAAACGCGGACCTTTAATGTAGACCTTTGCACCGCTTTTACGGTTTCTTGTCTATAACGCGAATCTCCATGCGCCGTCAGCGCTATAGCAAAGCATATACGCAATAAACACGACTATTACGTTGGAGCGAATGTTGTACGGCAGAGGTGTAAGACCTATCTGTCTAGCCCAGCTCACTTAAGTTGACAAGCGGTTCAGCCAGCTGCAGGTTCCGTAAGTCAGCGAAGCAGCGGATAATAACGATGACAAAATTGGTCAATTGTTAGATTCCTGTGTATGTGGGTAGGTGGGCAAGCAGGTGGCTGCATAGCAACAATTCAGCCCTATACTATGCCCTCATAGGCGTGCATAGAGCGTCAACTAGGAGATTTTCGCTTGCTAACATTCTTTCACTCCCCCGTCTATGGCCTTCTGGCTTTGCTTCACGAGGACTTTAGCGTTAAATATTTTTGCTACCGATTGTCCTACAAGTCGTGTCGTTGCTTCGTCCATCGCAGCTTGTCTGCGCAAGCCCTGGCTGCTAAAACTTGTATGTATGACCACGTATATATTACCTTCAGTGCCGTGTTTCTAGTGGAATTGGGGCAGCTTATTTCGTTCCTTCCCTATATAAATACCGGCGATATTTAATTATCATTTTCATTCGCTTCTTGGCTGGCTCCGTTAAGTCTAACCACGAAGTAGAGTAATATATTCTGTTCCCGTACGCGTCGCGATCACGGAACCGCCCATGTACCTAGTCGAGTCTGTCGACGTCGCAACGATGGTGAGAAGCACCAACTGATCGACGAACGTACGAACTTAGAACTCCATAGAAGTTATCGTGAAATCCCTAACCAGTCGCCCGTTGTCCTGAACATAGTAGTTCTTCATTAGTATTGCCACTAGGCACCGCTTTCTTCATGGCAAGTGATTATCCAGCCGCCACGGACAGGAAGAAAAAAGCTGGCTTCTTCAGCTGAGGGTGCGGTAGCCATATTACCACCATCAGGGCAAAATACCTGTCGACTGTGACTCAGTCTTTGGCCAGGTGTGTGGCTGATGGCAGCAATGCTCTGAAGCTGTACGGTTTTAGACGAACCGCTCTCCGACATCAGTGATTCACCTATCTTTCTAATCCTCTCAGGCGAACGAAATAAAAACCTACAATCGGAAGACGTCGGGATGCTGGTTGGTAGCCGAGGTATGGTAGCTAGCAAGTGAATTTAGCTGTCCGGATGTGCGCTGGCATTACATGGAGCAATTTTTTATTTTGTAAGGCAGCGTTAGTAATTGCTACTAGAGACTTAAGCACAGCAATGTCTTACCACAGCATTCATAGATGAAGAAAAACTATTGGCTTGGAAATATGCGGTTTGATACAGTTGGCACGATCGCAGGAGCGCTGCAACGAGAGAAAAACGAAAGTATGACGCTTATGACAGTTGTGTGGTGGCTACATATTGTCGTATGGTGACGACGGGCAAAGACGTCACATAAATGCCATCTTTTTCACTTGTCTGTTTCATTTCCCACTCCTTTAACATCGACAGCGATTTCCTTGCCGTGCTCAAAAAAGCCGTTGCCAAATTACATACATCCATAACCAGTGGATCAGAAGATTACTCTGTGAATGAGTTCCTTGAGGAAGGACGAGAATCTGTGCACGGAGTGTCATTGAGGCAGCGCTAGACAAAATGATCGCCGACTGAAAAGCAACAACTAACTTCAATTGTGTGCAAATTTCAATGTTAACCTCATCGAGGACTTCATCACGGCACTTTTGCCCAAGCCGCAAAAGAATCTAGAAACGAGTAAGGACTCGAATGGGCCATAGAAAGGCCTTCTCGGAGGTGTTAAGGAGCAAAAAGAAGTGTGCAGTGTTCAGTAGGAGCCGGATGATACTGATCGGAATCTTCCGCGCCATTGGAGTTCTTTCTTTTTGATCGTTTTGCTGGCACTGTCGTCGGTCGCTTGAGTTCGGAACTTCGTTGTTGGAGGTTAAAGCAGGGCCATCGAGAATGAGGAACGCGGTAGTAGCGGCACGATAGAGGCACATAAAGTAGCATCACGAGCGCCACCTACGGCGTCGCTGCGGCTGTCTCTACCGCATTAGGATATGTATTTACCCGCGCTTTCGTCGACATGAACGGAAAAAAGCAGGGTAACGGCAGGGGACAATTCTATCCCCCGGTTTACCCGTACGTGTGAGCTTCGTTCGATGGTGGTGGAGTGCTTCCAACATACATTTTTCAACCTGTCTTCTTCATTGCCAAGCAAAAGCCACTTCAGCCCACGAGTCATAGTTAGAACGTCTGAGAGTCTTGAAGCCGGGAGGGCCAACGATGATTCTCTTTCAAAGGCCGGAAACCTCAACCTCCTTAGCGAACGTATATACCACGCCCACATGGACACGGCTTCAGGTACCTATCTAGAAAGAAGACGTTGCTCTCTGTCGGTTTGATACAGTAATGACACATTCATAAGACATAAGAAATGCAGCGGGTTCTGAAGACTTCGTGGAAAACGAAGGACTCTACGATTTGATTCTGTTATGTAAATTTGTTCTGGCTATCGTTCTTATTGTTTTCAATTTTGTGGTTGTTTAGAACTAGTAGCACGAGAGTGGTTATTGGCAGACGTCATTTTTTGGAGTACGATCGTTAAATGGTGTACGTCATTTTTTGGAGTACGATCGTTAAATGGTGTCCAGTAATCCTTGAAGTTTTGCAATTTGGACCGAGAGAAGCATATACCGTAGTAACTAATAAGAGCAGACGTGTAGGACAATGCTAGACAGAAAATGCTCAGATGGTATATTCTCAAAAACTAAATAGGTTCATGAAGATTTTTCGTTCACGATATAGTAGGTAATTGCCGGCAGACTGATTGCACTGAACGGAGTCCGCCGAAAGATCCGTTGACATTGAAATGATCCATCTTGTGAACCCAAACTGGTTCACGAGGGTAGGTCTGGCTAGCCTGCAGCTGTGCGGAATAAAATATATATTGGATGCTTATGTGAAGTAAACTTGGATAGAGGCTGGCAAGATTTTAATAAAACATGCAGAAAATTAGAAGAAAATTAGAATGGCTGGCAAGATTTTAATAAAACATGCAGAAGATTAGAAGAAAATTAGAATGGTGGAAGCAAACGTTAGCGTGATAATTACATGTGTTTGTTACTGTTTTTATCACAGCGGAAATAGCCACTATAGAATATTTCTATAGCGGCTATTTCCGAAGCGTCTGAATATTGCTGGTCTCCCGGCCGCCTTAACTTTGTCTAGAATTATAATAGTGGAAACAGAAGTGATGCTTATCGAAGGAGCTCATATGTTTTTAAAGAAAACGAATAATACTTCAGATGCAGCATGTAGCTTTTCATTTGCAAAAAAAGAACACAATGCTAGGTAACTTTTATAGTTGCAAAGTTAGTGATCCCTTATATGCCAAAAAGCGAATTAAATTTCGCTATAAGGGTGTCTGAAACTCAAACAAAAGATTTTATATAAACTTTTTACACAAGTTGCTCGAGAAAAGATTAACCCTGGAGTTCTTCTGAAAATCGTACTATAATAAGCTATTGTATCGAGAATTTACAAAGTTGTGTATACAAATATAGGAAATTTGTATATGATATTAACTTCTTTTCCTACAGTTAGTCTAATCTAATCAAATCCGATTCGCTCCTGCATTTATCATGTTATCTAGTGGATACTCTGGCATGAGCCGTACGGCTTCGAAAAACACTAGCGCAAACGATGTATTCCTTAAGTATATAATATTTCTATGATAATTATTATAAATCATCACAGAATTGTCAGTGATGGTTGGGTTAAAAACTAAGTTAGTGATCAGAAAGCGCAAAGCTGTCGGGCGGTTTCCTGCAATGAGATCACTCTACAGTTAGGCAGTAAGTACTGCAACGCAGCATGTCGACTTTTGATATAAAGGATTGCCACCCCTTACATTTTATTGCGGCTCTATTTCTTAATAACGCCAGTGAATTTACTTCCCCTACAGCTATAATCACTGCATAGACAGGCGTATTGTATCTAGATGCAATTTGTATCTCTCAGGACATTAGTTTGAGGACCGACTAGGCGTACCTTTGAGCTGCCACACGGATGCCAAACTAGATTTGAAATCTTGCGCCTTCGCGCTCATACATATGATCCGAAGCAGTCCTCGTACTCACAGGTTTATCGGTGCAAAGAGCTAATTATTAAACGCTTTCACTCGTGATAACGATTCATGTGGGCGAAAAATTTCAAGGGAATTCGTTTCCGGCCACTCTAATAAAGATCCGCCTATAACCCTTTTATCCTTAGTTGTTTCGTTAACTAACTAAGGGCCTTTTCTAAGAGGTAAAGCTTTTTATAGCCTGGCAAAAGGACCTACGATTATTTTCTAACAGTAGGTAAGATACGAACTCATGGCTTGCCATCTAGACAACATATGTGCATATGAACATGTAAAACGTCAAGTGGATCAAAACGAATGTCTATTTAAAGATATTTTTTACTTTCCTTTGATTTTTTACTGTCTAAATACTTTTATGTACCAATCGAAGCCCCGGCTTCCTCATAATCCTGTTGTGATTGTGACTCTCGGGGGGGGGGGGGGGTAACGGTACATACGTACAATACGCGCTGCTATTTTACCTGTAAACAGCCAGACTGATCAACGTACTCATTCGTTTTTCGCAGCGTTACTATTGCTGAAGCCATTATAATTGCAGCCGCCTGTTATAACTATCCTTATTGCCCTATTGCAGTTCTGCATCGTTCTCTTCCTGCATAATCCTATTACTGTGTTTTTAAGAGAGAATTTGATCAGATCGCCCAGTTGCGCTGATTCAAATCCTACAATTGTGTCCTGATAATCTATATGTAATAACATTGACGTCAACAACGATCGTACTTCTTTACAGCACTTAATTAACCTTGCCTGCATAATTCGATATCATCAGCGCCGCTAGACGCGTGCATTGGATAAACAGCATCTACATGGTTTACATATGTACATGGAAATCGATAGAGCCCGACGTACGAGTAATTAAGTACATACCGCAATTTATCTTCATTGCAATCATCCAATACCGTTAGTAATATTGCTGAGCCAGCTTCTCTGATGCCTCTTGATAATTATATTCGTCGATATCGCCGTCATTTAGCAGCCTGTATAGTGTTTGTTGCACTTGATAGACGCATCTGGATACTGACGAAACAGATTTTTGTTCGCAAATTAACAGACTTGTTGATGCGATAAGTAGTTATTTGGCTACAGGTCCAGGCAATGTTATTTCACTCACAGTAGTTAAAATGTTTAGATATTGTACACGATGTTTCTTTTAAAGAGTGTTTGTTTTTAATTAGCGTAATAGTCCCGAATGCACTAAAGAGGAACTGGTAGGATGGGGGTGTTCAACCGGTTTTCATTATAATCTAGATTAGTTTGTGTCGATCATATAGCATTGTATGTAACTTTGTAATTTGGCAGTGTATTAGTGGATATAAACCGACCATTGATGCAGCTTCTGAGGGGCAGGAAGGAATAATGGTATCCAAGAAATTATTGTAGAGACCGTTGAATTTTTGGGGTTGTGGCTGTGTGCGCACAATGCGGAGCCAAACTAAATCGGATTCTCGTTTGTGATACTGTCTGACGTTATGAGCTAAGTATGCGTAAGAATATTATGACACCTTGAAAGTAAAGCAACTTAAAATAATTCAGGGAAAACACAGATCGCGAGTCAAAAGTATCTTCGATTTGCTTTCATTTTATGCGTGTTACGCGATCAGAGGCTCTTCACCGTTTAAACCATTAAGATCGATCATTTGATGGTACCGTATTTTGTCGGAGCATATATCTGCGTCCGATGTATAAACATCGAGTGTTGTCTATAACTGTTATTACTTTTCTAAAAATAACGTAAAAGTATGTGATAACAAACTCACAAACGTTGCTTCGAGTCCTGCCATGCGACGTAGGCGCTCGCCGAGCGAAAAGCTCATATGCTCGTGCTGATAAATAAGGTATATTTTCAGTAACTTGTAAGCAAGCAATAGGATCTTTTATTTGTTCTTTTTAAGGCGATTATTGAAGTATTTCTATTTGAGCTCGGTCCTTTTCTTGCACTATTATCTTAATTTATTCGCTTCATAGACCTGCGCAAAAACCACCTTCAATCCGTTATTAAAAAATATATATATATATATATATATATATATATATATATATATATATATGACGAGTGCTTGAAAAGGTAAATTTGCCGTAAAAGTAAAGTTTCTTTCTGTAAACCCTTTTCTCGTATCGTTTGGAAGACGCGTTTTGCACGCCAGCCTTAATGACTCGACATTTTTTGCCATTTTGGAGCAGGACCCGAAAACTTTAGAACCTAACTTATGTCCAAGGCAATTAAAATGTACCACGTTAATAGTGCTTCAATGCGTAAAGCCTGACGCCAGTGAAATCGATTATCACTAACAATCATAGGACAGATAGATTATTCTCAACGTTTCTAAAACTGTGAATGAGCTCCGCAAACAAAAGATTAAAAAAACATTATCTACTCCTGTGGAGCTTAGCGAAATAAAAGCGAGTGGATGCTACTTAAATTTACACATGATAAAAGCATCATTGAACACATCTATTTTTTCTGTATTCTCTGTTGAACCTATTAATTTGTAAAAAGAAAATCTCATTTAGATAAAAAAATAAAGTAGTCAATTTTATCGACAATGGACGCTGCAACTCTTTTAAAGTCATTTTTAGCAATTTAAAGCAAAATATGTGTACACATATATACATATATATATATATATATATATAGTGAGGCATACAAGTTTGGACTTTTTCATAGCAGTTGTTTCTAAAACTGTGTCTAAGCAGAAAATAGATGCTTCAATGGAATTTGCTTATACTAGAAGTATCATTACTGCGAGTCATGTTTATTCAATATAGCCATCGTCTACGGCTTTTATTTATGACCTAAACGATCTGATCGTAGGAGACATTTCTTCTTTAACTTGGAACTAACTTTTCAATAGCTGCCGTGCGTTAAACGATATTGATCGGTGTGAACTCGTTGAAGTATCGCTCACATACGTTACATACAAGAAAAAAATCAAGCGAAATTAGATTTTAGGCTAAAAGTAGGCCGAAGGATTAAAAAAATTCAAAGGTTCAAAGCACTCAAAAGGTTTAAAAGACGAAGAATTCTCAGAAAGACTAATCGATGGAGTCTACCTGGACAACCTAATTCTTTTCTCCAACACAGACGTTAATTTCTATTTAAGAAATTTAGGTGTAACGAAAATGTGCCTTTTTTTTCATTTTGATAGGTTTCCAAGGCCATCAGGGCTCTAAATCCTATTAAGGTTCTTCTTTATTTGTTTGCCTTATCAAAGTCTTTCTTGGATGCAGATTTGTCATGATTGGCAATTGGCAATAATATAAACCGTATGTCGGCCGAAATTACTATTTTTGGCTGTTGGGGCTCGTCCAGGGCGGAGAGATTGGACAACAGCTGATTTTTACTGAAATTCCCAAAACCACACATTGTTTTTCAGTATAATTGGTTGTTTAATTCTACAAAAAATCGGTTTTGCTTTAGTACGGAAAAGATCGAATAAATGCAGGCCCGCTATGACAAATACACCGCCAAAGTTTGTTCATATTTACTGTGTGTAAATATATGCTCGTAATGTGTGTAGTCTAAATAATGGTGAAAACGTACAAAACATACTAAATACTTGAGCCAGTTTCTCGTATGCTTTCAGCGCTACATGGAAAATTTATTTACTGCCAAAAACTTAGCTCATACATCTTAACTCTAAAAGGTGACCGAAACAGCTTTGCCTTAAACAAAATATAAACAAATATCGTTCAAATATTCAATACCTGTGCGATTAATATTTGGTAATGATTCACAAGTAGATAGGTATAAACATAGGATATTTTTTTCACGGCTTTCGTAAGGTGTCAGTTACCTATATAAGTCGAAATTCTTTCACACGGTTTAGTATATCTGCATGCGCTGACGCATCTACATAAAGGTGTACAATAACCTAGCATAAGCTACACATAGCAATTAGAGGTTAGCCACGAACGAGTCAGCAAGCCTAAACCCGCTCCGACATGTCGCAATCAGGCTGGGCCTATCAGTCAATTCAAAGGCCTAAAACTCATTTCAAAGGTTCACATTTCAATTGTTGGTTTGTCAGTGTCAGTCTATTGTATCGTCCACGCATTCGACGTGTTAAAATTGCTTTTTTTTGCTTTTTTTTTTTTTTTTATAGAAATGTACGTAGATCGGAATACAGACGAACGTGTCCAGGAACATTATTTGATGGGTACATGTAGGTGAAGAACGTACCGACACAAAATGCATAGAAGGTATGGAAACTTTATACAAGAAAAAAATTAAATGATCAAGTGGTTACGAAAGCAAATGCACTTTTATGGGTAGATGTCTTATTGAAAACCATTTCAATATTTTTCCTCGGCGAGTACCAGTTTGGTCAATAAAACGTTTGACCCGAATTGCCAAAACTCTTATGGGTAAACCGTGACAACAACGAGAGATTTTTTGTTTTTTTTTTTCAAAATTCGGCACGGGGACACGAGGCTTAGCTATAGATCTGCACTCAAATCAACATCAAAATAGATTGTTGAAGTAAAAACGCAACACTGACCTTAACACCATATTTCGAAAGTTTCGTTTTTCAATTATATCCTTTGTTGATTGACACACGGGTTTAGAAGTGAGCGTGTGGTTTAAAAGCGACTTTCTGTAAAAACCGATTTTTTTTTATCAAGTCGATCAAAGTAACTACCAAACAAATGCTAACCTGTTTCGGAAACGAATTAATTAACACTCTATAGGTTTCGCTTTCTAAATTTCAGAGGGGATTAGGTAGCCGTTCGTTACCAAAAATCCATTGAGTTTACTTAAAAAACTTACAACTACCTTTGAGCAGTTCGTCATGGAAAGCTTAACAATAGCAAAAAATAAAATCCTTATTGAATCCTAGTCCACTCCCTAGGTTGTTCCCACCACTCTAACGTAGTCTTCAGTGGACGCCCAGAAATATTTCATAATTTTTCAGACAGCAACAAATATTATAATACCTATAATAAATTAATTTTTTTGTATTAGTAAATAGGGCTTTTCGAATTTACAGTCACTCAGAAAGTGCAGCAATGAGTGGGATCGAAAATAAAAGCTGCGATGCATTATTTATCTTCATTGACGTTTTATGCATGAAGTGTTTCTGCCCACTCGGCAGCATTTCAGCTGGCCGTCTGACATCTGATGCAACCTCATTAAACTCCAGCCTTACTTATTTTTAATTTCTATAGAAACAACATGTTAGGTTTACTTGTCTATGACGGCTGTCTATATCTCGTGTCCATACGACCAATTATATGGCAAAATGATAGATAACGTTTCAAATTTGGCAAAAAAAATTACGCTCTGTAACGCGTTGGTTTCGTTTGAATCGGCTCACCACCTTCGGATTACGGTCATATGCGTTGTTGAATGGGCGAGAAAATATAAAACGTCAAAATGATCAACAAACATTAAAAAACCAGTGCAGGGTCACGAAGATGCACCACTTTTCTGTATATATCTGTGATTTCCATACTACTACCATAATTATAATTAACCATTTTCGATGTGCCCAGCCACACTTTAACAACAACACAAAAAATCCCTGTAGCAAGGGGATCGCATTTAACGTCCTGTGAAAAATAAGAGACTTTGAAGATCTCGCTTTGTATCGACATCGAAAACACTGCGCGTTTACGAGTTATCTAGCTCATTCCTTTTAGCCTTATTACTTTCTGCTTCTTATATACTATAGGCATAGGAGCTTAAAAAGGTATATTACGCTACAGAATTTTTCAGGGCCGAAAAGGGAGTGTTTAATTTTTAAACGTGTTGCGCAGATGTCGGCACCTTCCAACGTTCGCGGCATTCCCACAGCTAGTTCCCATGCAACCGTCATTCGTAGATGTAACAGTGAGGCTCCTTTACTTCTAGACCGTACATATTGTTCTCCGGTTAGGCTGTTCGTGTCTGTTACGAGAGCATTGAACGTGAAGGAAGATTACGGGATTCTCCTTGCTTCGTCTAGCAAAGCGTGTCCTGTGTACTCTATTGTTGGCCTTTGCTCATCGGAATTATTTTCAGAAGCGCTCTACCAAAGCCAAGGGTGAGAATAGTTAGTTTGTATGCATAGCTATCGCGTCAGATAAGAGCCATGTAATGTATAATGCGAATTCGGTGAAAAAGTTTGCCGTGATGACGAGCTACACGCGGCCGCTTATGCTAGTTTTACTGCCGTTGCCCGACGGCTAGAACCCATTGCGTCTTTACTTCGCTCTATTGCAGCTTTTGCCCTAGGGTTAAACTAGAAAATGAAAAAAACTAAGGTATGCCTAACCAAGAGAATGATCAAATCCTTATGGGCTTTTTCCTAGCCTAACCCGAACATCTGCGTAGCCGTACGACCAACTCGTTGCTCTAGCAACAGGTACTTGATCTGCCTCGGGGCAACTAATCACAGGCCAGTTTCTGAGAGTCGAAATTTAGAGCTTAATTTCAATGCGTTCAATAGGACCATAGAGGCATCTATTTCATAACGTTGCGGTTTAGAGATTATATTCATTTTGCTTGGACTGGATTGAGCTTGTTTGTGCTGTGTAGACTCCAACGGTGTCACAAAGACGGTACTTTCTTCTCGTTCGTTCCTCATATCATATCGGCGCTTATTTAATCAATTTGTCTAATGTATTGCCTCGGAGATAACGGTTTCGTATAGGCAAAATAGGACAGCAGGTGAAGGCGTTTGATATTCGGTTATAAACCACTCCATGGGGAGAAACGAGGGTGATACTTAAAAATTAACGATTAGGAGAAGCTCGTACCACACCGAGTTTATCTTTATCATTAAATATCTGTTTGTTGGCGTATATTAGAGTTTCTGATATATGGACAACAAAGAACATTTGGCCAGTGCAAGTTAGTTAATGTGCAGGCTAGCGATGTAGCCAGCGAAATATTACACATTCGCAGAAATATACTACGTGCTAATTAAAGCATATTTACTTATTATATCATAATTATAAAGAAATACTGCTTATTAGAAGTATATACAATCACCCTAATCTAATTAAGGCTTGGAGGGCACGTCTGCTTCCAAAAGTTAGCAAGCTAGACAGGAATACAATATTGTGTTGTTCCTCCTCAAACTTCATGGTGTAATATTTGTGACTTAATCAAATGTTGCATATTTCGCAGTCAAGAAAGTTTGAATTTTGGCGCTCTTCAACCAGTTGCGACATGTCTGAGTTTCTTTTCCTGTTTAGTGACTGAGCTTATTTACGCTGGAATAATCGCTTCAGTAAATATTTCAGTTATCACTACATATATATATATATATATAACCTTGGACGTATAGGTATTTCTTAGGACCGCATTATTCAGTAAGGGTTTACGAAGGGTTTACGAATGAAGCATCCGAACAGCCGAGCGTAGCTAATCCCCTTAAAAGATGCCGCGTCCCATTATGCCATACAAGTAAGCATCGAATAACCAGATATGTAATAGCTGGGCTAAGCGGATGGATGCGCTTATGAGCGGATGGAAGAGTATAAAACGCTTGCTTCGATACGTCGCTATAAACGTTAATTAGAATTCGCTTAGAATCGCCTTAAATGTCCCTTCAAGCTGTTCCCTTCAATTTATTCATTATAGCGTTCGCCAGCTATTTTCAGGCCGAGAGTGCTCTTCAAAGAGTTGTCCGCCAGGACACCACTAACGTACTCGCTTATAAATAGTCGCATAGGTCGCTAGCGGTTGGAGAAGCTTGTGAAAGAGAACATTTTTCACTAAAATGTGTATTATGTATACGAAATGCACCTTTTATAAATAGAAGCTGTTATGTTCGCTTGATTTCAAACGCTCTATTCGAGACGCTATTGGTCGGTATATAGATTTTGGGATGGTGCGACAGAAACATTCAGATACCAAAAGACTGCTTTCATATTGTGTGAGATTGCGGATTTTTTTTTAATATTAGCATTTGTTAGAAAGCCCATTTGGTAGCACTTGTATAGTTCATGTTCAATGGTAACATGTTTGCTTAGACACACGTCGTTTCGTACTAATGGGCGCCAACCATCTGCTTTATTATGGTAGTAGTATGAGGCAATTTCCGTGTCTCATAACGGCCGCTTCAACTAGGCAGCATTGACAGGGCCGTTAATTGAATTGAAGGTCTCTTTTTCAGTCAAAGATTTTTCTAGTCTTTTACTAGCTGATCGTTTTGAGTAGAGAACAATGCACGTACCCTGTTATATTATATGTTTAATTCCGTGCTATGAACGTCACTTATAGGCATACCGTAACTTTAGCTAGAAATATACGAGACTCATTCAGAAGTATGTCGTTAACGCCGATTTCTACCTCTGCGAAGTTTACGTTCATTCTCATAGTATTGTATCATACTGTACTGACCACAGTAGGTTGACGAACAGACGAGAACGGTCCCATCCCCACAGCAAAAAAAAATCAAGATAGTTACATCTGCAACAGTGAGCGAAACCCGAGGCGAAGACCAAGGAAAAATTTTAGACAACCTTTTTTATTCATATCGTATAGTCTTAATTTGTTAAATGGATAGTACTTAGAATGTATGATGTCAGCGATGATAGTTCCCTCATAAATATCGGTAAAAGTCTGGACCTGACATTTTAAATGATCACGACACCCCTAATGCCACATGTAATCATGCAGTAACATACATAAATGGGCTTTCAGATCTGCTGAATGAAGCTAACAATCCATATTGTGTTACATCCAGCCTTGCTTCCGGCACTGGTTCACTGCTCTACTATCGAATAAAGCAACAGCCAATTGCATCTGTACGCCGTGCGTAAGATGTTCGCAAAATGAAAAAAACCCAGAATTGAAACGGGCCACACGGTCACCACCAAGTAAAGCAACCCCGTATTCTCTCGATGGATGCATCAACGTCGTAAAACCGAGCGTTTCGTATTCGCTGTCGTAGAAGGCTGTTGATGTTGTTGTTGGCGTTGTTTTTCTTGTTGTTGGTGTCGCTTTCGACTGCCCTTTTCGCGACAACGTGATGTTCCATGGACACACGCGTGCATCCACTCATCAGCCAGTAGCGGTAGCGGATGCTGTCTTCGGATGTAAAAGCGAAGCTTGGGTTGTCAGACGCGGCCAGGCCTCTGCCTGTCTTGGACTCGGTTGGGGACTGATTGTAATAAATCACGCCGTTACCGCCACCGGCTGCAACCCCAGACGCGGTTGTCATTGCTATTCGTGTAACCGCTCTTACCCTTGAAGCTGTGTAGCTGCCTGCTACTACTGCGGCTGCTGGCCTCGCTCAAACAACGTTCATTTTCATGAAATGTATTCGTACATTACTCATCGCTCTTGTAGAACGGGCGGCAACATAGTAAATAACGGCAGCAGCAGCAGAAGTGGCTGCTTGTATGTCTGCTCGCTTGAGTCGAGGACGACGGCGGCGGCGGCGGCGGCGGCGACGTCAAAAAAGCTTCACCTCCCTCTCCCAAAGAAAAGCAAAGATGCACGAAGTTGGTGCACGTAAAGTCTGTTGGGGGGGGGGGGGGGGGGGGGCAGGGGGTCCAAAGTAAAGCAAACAAAAGAAACTAACTGCCGCGTCCGGACTTCGTTTTGGACGACGTCGATAAGGAAAACACTTCATAGTACCTTGAGAATATGCACTGGCTAGCATGTAAGAGGCGTAGGCCGAGACGCTCGTGATGCCATCGTACTTCGGAAGCTTCTCAGATTGTCTCTAGTAAACGAAGAGGTATTGTATTGTAGTCTCTATGGAGGCCATTTTTTGTTTAAGTATCCCCCGCTCCCTCTTGCCCTAGACTACAAGCATTGTCGCTAGTTGGTTGAAAATACGGCATACCCGAGTGCAACGGGCGTCTGGCGAGAAAGGAACGTCAGACCAAGCAAAAGTCTGGTTTTATAGAGAGATCAGTTTAGGAGAAAAGAGAGAACAGACTTTGTAAACTCTGTAGTATTGTGGCAGGATTCGGTGACAGTAGGATCACTAATTCATTTCAGGCTCATTTTGACGGAAAGCTACGCTGCTCGAGTATACGGTCCGGCCGCAGCGGTGATGTGGCTATCGCACGCTGCAGGGGCCGAAAGTACACTTCTAGCATCAACGTATCCGACTGGATGTGTTCCCCATCAAAAATTATTCTGGTCAGTAAGGGCGCTGCAGGATTGCTCACTGTTTTGTACAGTTTTGGCGGCGCATCTCCGTAATTAACAAACAGCACGTCAAGTATGACGAGTAACGGACCGCACTTCTTGCCATCGCCCTCATGTTGCCACCAACTGCTGATAAAAATAGTCCGAGGTGATCGAAACTGAGTTGCATTTATTGTGTTGTTTGTGCGACCTGCGACGAAGACAACAAACTTACATAACGATGCTCAAATGATCGGTTGGAGATGCGTTCTGGAAGTGGATGCCACGCGAGGGGGAAATACAGATAGCGGAAGAATAAGGGGGACGTTCTAGTCTGTCCTTCTTGCTATTTCTGGCTTGTAAGATATGCAGGTGTAACATTTGGCAAATGATTGCTCTAAGTAATTACATAGATGCTACGATTTGCTATGCACATCAGTAAGAATGATGATAATATAGTACGCCGATGAAGAGCCACTCAAGACATAACAGATATTTTGAACAATGGTAATTTAGGGGGAACATTCGAATGTCTTACAATAGACAACTTCATTGGAGGAACGTATTCAGATTTGAGTTTATGCGCTGAGGGAACAGAACCGAATCATACAAGCGTAGCTTACGTACACAGTGATTAATAGCATTATCTCTAGTGAAAAGGACAGGTTACACCTTCCTTATTGAAACTATAATATCGACACATAGCGAAAAAAAAAAAAAACGACGGCGCTTCGAAACTTCATGGCTAGAGAAATAGCTAATTCCTATGCGCCTTAGTTCGTAATCAAATAAAGAAAAAGCTTGCGAATTTAATGCCTGGGTCTGTTCCTAAACACTGCTCTAGACAGCTGGCTTTTAGCGCAAAACAAAAAAAAATTTACTTAAGCCTAGATTTTTAATTCACATCAACTCACGAAGTGTCTATAAGTTTAAAAGAAGCACCTGTCAGCAGTAGATTATCACGGGAACTAGCCTCGTGGTCTCCTTGTTATGGGACTCCGTAGAATACATTCACATACGTAGTATGAGACTCACCTCATTACAGTTACTCGCTAAAGTCTAGTATACTAACCAGGAACATAAAGAAAGCTATCCGCAGCCACTGAAATCGCGCTAGCACTACTATTACCTGTATAATCTCTGTATAGAATCTGTATAATAACTAGGAACCCTTCTTGAATAATCGAATACTCTAGTTTTTACCCTTTTTTTTTTATTTTTTAATTTCAGGCTGGTCGCCCTGTCATTGAGCAACATGATTCAACAATGCATGTTTAAAAATCGGTTGGCCTTACCGCAGATAGGTGTATACAGCTTGCGTACTTAGATGCATAAAATGTTCTTGTCAAGCACAAAAAATATGGGTCGCATTTGCATGACCATTGTTTATTATTAGCTGAAGGTAAGGTTGAACTAGCTACTTACTTTCCCAGTGTCAGGCCCCTATTACAGCTATAGTATGTAATTATCTCGGTAGTCCTTCGCATCACGCGTTTTTACGTGAAATAACAACTGATCTTTGTTGACGCTACAGTTGAGCGTCAATTTTCGCCTCAAATAATGTAATAATATATTGAAGAGTATGGGGTTAGCGCCAATTCCACAACGGTTAGCCCAGTTAACACTGAAGTCAGGCCATTTTCTTAATCTATTGAGGTAAAGGAATATGGTACCAAGGGATAGCTGTGTCGTTAAAAATAAAGGGAAAACGACTTTTGCCCTTTTCCAGCCCCTCTTTTTTCAAACGACAACAAAACTAACTGAATGCAAGTCGCCCCAAAAAAAGTCGCTCCTCTCCAAAATTTCCGGTAGCCGCCACGCCGACGCCGACGCTAACAGCGGAGCACGGAAGCGTTCAAGGGACCAACAACCTTCTAGATGTTCGGTTTTTTCCTGCTGAGGATCCCTTTTTCGGTCTGTTTCAGAACAGTATAGAGGCAAAGGAACCATGTTTCCGTACTTCCGCCGTTGCCGTGGCTGTAGTGATTGACCGCACTGGCTCAAACGTCCAGCAACCGTTTGAACCAGGAAGTTTAGTCCAAGCTGGCAGTTTCTTCTTAGGAGACATCTTTGCCTCACCCCCCTTGTGGGTGTGACCGTTGCTACTGTCGTTTCATCTTGTTTCTTTTTCTTCCTTACTCGGCTGTTTTTTTTTGTTTAGTTGCTGCCTTCGGTTCGCGCTTTTCTAGCTCGCTCGAAGCAAGCTCTTCTTGTCCCTGAACGTGGTGGGAACGATAGTGAGAAATACCGAATGGGGGGCAAATGGGGCAGCGTGGTCAGGGAGCAAGCAAGCGAAGAGAGTCGAAGAAAAACTGTTTTAGAGTGAAATGCCTGTCTTGCCGTATCTACTTGACGCGCTGCGTCGGTTTGCTTTGATCGTCTTGGTCTTCGTCTCTGTCTTGTTCGTGTTGTAGTCGTCCTGTCAGGATGAAGCAGGCGGGCCTCGTCGTCCGGCTGGCTCGCTGTCTCGATCTGTTCGGTTCGGTTTTGTTCAAGTCCCGAAGCCTCAGTTAGTCGTAAAAGTACCAGCAGTGGCTAGTGGCCAGCAAAATCCATTGAAAAATCAGTCTCCGACACGGTCCGCTCAACATTGTGCCCACCAAAACGAGAGAACGAGTTCAATGAGAAGACAAGGCAAAAAGAGAATAAAGGGTTTCAGTTGAGTTTGCCCCGGCGAGCCTAGAGACTGAAAACACGACGAGGCTATGACGGGCAAGCTACTAAGATGCCAATAAAGCACGGCTACGTGACAGTGGTCAACAGCACGCAAGGCATCCAACTACATTTGTAACGAACGCAATCGCCTCTGGCGCCGCCGTTGCCGTTAAAGGCTTCACTTCGCTGTCGTTTGGGTGTCCTTCTCTGTGTCTTATGTCTCCTCCCTTCTTCTTCGTTTTTGCCGTTTGCTGCTGCCTCTGCTGCTGCTTCGTTTGCAGCAGCAGAGGAGTCCCTGAGTAGCCATTGATTTCCTGCCCGTGCAGCTAACCCTGTCCTTAGCAAGCTAGTAGTTTGACTATTTTGCTGCTTGTCTGCCACCACCTCTGGGTTGCCGTTCGTCTACAACCCACTGTTTCGCGGTGGACATAGACAGGGACAAGAAAAAAGGTAGGAAGAAAACCGAAAAGAATGCCTATACGTCCAGTCACAGCCCAGGTCACAGGAGACTGATTCTTTGCGGTTGCTACCGACTCTTACAGTCAACTAACGCAAGAGAATACAAAATGAACTGCTCTGGGAAGCTACGAAACAGCTGAAAGGATCGAATGGGTCTTCAAGAGTCTGCGAATCTGCGAGGAGTCAGGAGGGAAGGGGCTAATCGATTCGGCGACAATGGATGGCAAAGACTGCTGTTGTCGCCGCTACTGCAAGATGCATTCAGCTGCAAATTCTTTTCTCTTTCTCGTCCATTCTTTGCTCGCCCACTTCTGCCAGACTTACCAAATCCTCGCGCCCGCGATTTCAGCTGGCCTCCCCGCCATCCGCATCTAGGCCCGCCGACCAAGTCTTGATTCTGTGACTGCAGTTTTGCCGTCCTGGATTGATGTCCTGTCGTCATTTCCGTTTCCGCTTAAGAAGCGGCAAGTCTCTTTGCTTGCTGATTTAGCAGCACGAGCAGCGATGCCGGCATAACGCGCTAAGCGGCGGCTATTTCGGCTCCACGATCCAGCGAACTGTCGTTACAGCCTCTACTGCTACGACTGTCGCCATGACCAGCACCCCCGAGTGGCCACTGGCGACCGCGCCTCTTACCAAACCCCTTTTGCCTTGTCCCTGCCTTTTCGCACGCTTCCCACCATCGACGATGCGCTTCAGGATACCGTCGTCCCTTGTCGAAAGAGACGGTTGCTACCGAACAAAGTAGGACGGCGCTCTACCACAGGATAATTTATTCAGCGCGAGTGGTTGCGTCGTCACTAGTCGCCCAGCGAAGGACCGTTGTCGTGGGCGGCGTCAATGGATGGAACCCGCCGTCAAAGGAAAATAGTGGAGAGTAGCCGCAAAGCAGACTAAAACTGGGGGATAAATAGGGAAGAGGAAATGCAAGTCAGAGTGGACATAAGAAACTGAACAGAAAATAATGCTGAGGCCTACTAGCCATGATACTACTGCCTGTAGGGTCCATGGAATAGTGTATTGGATTGAGATGCGGGGCGTTGGTTTGGGGGTGGAGAAGGCTTGTCTTCGAGACTTCGCCTGGGTTCTGGTTTTGTCCAGAGAGAAAAACTAACAAGGGAGGGTCCGCAAAAGCAGGCAATAACACAAGGAAAAACACAACTGGATAACAGGGAATCGGCGGTATAGAAGGGGATTTGTGGGGCGGCTAAAAGATTCTCCGTTTTTCCCGCAACGAAAAAGCTATGCAAGTGACCAAGTCCGGCCCATTCGCTCAGGCTCAACAGACCAAAAACGATGGACTTAGCGAAATCTTTGTGTAGCTTCCAGTTCCTCGCTCCCGGTAAGCGGCGCCATGATGGATCAGCACGGAGCTCAGTAAGCGGGTACCGTGCAGGGCCGTGGACAGGTGCGAATGGTAAACTACTGCTACTCCTGTGCGACCATGATTGTGAGGAACAAAATTGTCTTCAGTGCTGGCTCAAGCCAGCGCGCTTACTTTATTTCCGTTCGTCTAGCCGTTCATGTGGCTTTTCTCGGCTTTGTTTTATGAAAGAGAATTGCAAAACGGGATCTCCAAATGAGAAAAATAAAGAAATAGGATGGGGAATAGGATGGAGGAAGGGGATCTGAACCGCCAAAAATCTGAACTGTCCAATCTGAAGTGTCGTACCTCTATGTCGCGCGAAAGAGTAGGTAGTACGGAATACTTCACAGACACCACTCGCATAACAGAGCAATGAGCCTATTAAAATGGCGCCAGCTAAGGGCCACTATCGGCGATAATGTCAGAGGCTTGAACAATTCATTACCGAAGACCAGGGTCAAAGCAAAATTCTATTGTGTATTTTAATTATTTAACTAGATTGATTGTAGGAAGCAGCGAAGACGAGAGTGCGTCAATTCCTAAGTAAGGTTGCGTAATATAAGTAGCAAATATTTATCTTGGCGAATGATTCAGGCCAAAATAGTGTACGCAATATTAACAGAACAGGCTTGCTGGCAAACATTCTTCGAAACAGATATAATGTATCTTGGTTTTGTCTATCTGTATAAGAGTTGTGTGGGCGAATTTTTTTACCTTATTTGGTATAATAATAATGCTGCAGTACAATGAACCGCCGGCTTAACATTACCTGTATTTTGACGCATATCTTGAAAACCTTAAAAGTTGTTATGTTTGATTAAAATGATTGCCATGATTTCAATCTGGTGAAGTAAACGTCATAGAAAAAATGCCGTTGTAGCAGTCGTTGCCGATAACTTTTTGATGGTTTTAATTTAAGGAAGTCAATAATGTCAACACAACTTTCTAGATGCTGGAATTATTCGACGTTATCTTCTGTAATGTATAAAAGGAAAATATATTTCAAATACTATTAACTAGTTTCTCCGCTTTCTCCGTAACACCGCTTTCTCGGAGGCACATGGTACAAATCGAAGGAAGGACACAGTATCGAGTTTATCATTATTTTTTTAATTTTACATGTAAAATGTACATTTTTTTGTACATGTAAAAATTTTACATGTAGTAAAATGAATGCAGAATTAGTCAGTTGTTATACATATGCTCGAACTTCCAGTAATTAATATCATTTTTAATCCTTTTTTAAATAAGCTACCTGTTTCATTTATGATTGCCGAAAGCTCATGTTGAAGTACCTCCCGTAGGATGAAACTACTCTGTATCTATCCGTTATGAAAACCTCAATTCGAACTCGCGATGACGCGACTAGGTTAACAAAAGAGTATCTAAATAACTGACCTTAAATTGGCAAAATCATTTTGCCAAAATTGCCATTTTGCAACGCGTGACCGTACGCGGACACATTCACTAACATATAGTGATCCCTAGATATATATAATTGCATAAACAACTATATTTCCTACGAACGGTTCCACTCACTGCCCTCGAGACGATTACTGCTGATATCCGTACGTCGTGTTGTCTTATGACCTTCTTTCAAAATTACTCAGAATCCTATTCAAAAAAATGTTCGCTTACATTGGCTCCGTTTTTTCTGCCAAACGCAGCTTCACATAGGAGAATGACTGTTCTCGGTGCATAATTAAGGAGAGTGCCAAGATCGCGGCGGGGATAAAAATTGCCGCCGATACGCTTTTCTTCCGGCCTTAGCTCCGAAGTCGCTCGAGAAACGCGACTTCAAGAAGTGTACGGCTTCGTAATTTAGTGGCCTTTATTTCTCATAGCTTTCTTCTCCCGCTTCTAACTATTGCCACTGCGTATCTATGGCTGACGCGACTGGTCTGGTTTGATGGTGTCGAGCTGGTAGATCCACCCGTGTTGCGTACTGAATGCTGCTAAGCTCGCTGTTGGTCTCATCTTCCAGTTTTGTGTTATCTGGCGAAATAAAGCACTAGCGTGCCGCTTGACTTCCACATAAGCTGGAAGCCCGGCCGAATTTCATCGCCTCCGAATGCATCTCCGCTCGTTCGACTGAAGAAAACCCCAGTCTCGTCGAGTTCTCACGGAAAGACAGTGCTAATAAGGTAATACAAATAAGGTAATGCTATTGTCCGAGCAAGTAGTACGAGGACCTTTACCGGTTTCTTACGTTCTTCATAGACTTTACATCTGAGTAACTGGCGGTCACCATGGTGGCCTATTTGGCACTGGATACGTGACAATATGATAGAGCGTATTTAGTAACGAACGAATCTAAGCCAGAAAAGTCGGATTGATAAAGCCCCTACGAGTGACAAAGCCACGAGGAAGTTTTTGCAGTGCAACGGCATCACGAATTTAGGCCAAGTAGTGATCGGGAAAGTAGGGTGGCAAGCAGGCAAAACTGGATCGAACTTGAGTTTGCATACGCACGACCGGTACGCAAGCGTGAGGCAGTCACCACAAAGCTGCCGTAAGCATTGAAATCGGCTATGCCTATACACTTAAGCTTGTGTCTTACTTCTTCCTCGTCGTGGTACCATAACCATCGTCACTCACCACGGCTCTGTAATACACTTTGGTCCTCTGTGTAGATTTTATTTTGAACCCAGGGGCGCGCTCCTCTCAGTGTTGCTTCCTAGTCAACATCCAACTATACACCTGTGGGAATTGTGGTCATACTCCTGCCACGATTGCCGTTACTTACACTTTGAAAAACGCTGGCCGTTGATCAGATTTCAGTCGCCGTCGTCAGTGGCGCGTTGCAACACAGAAGAAAGGTCTTCCAGCTCTCAATGTTCTTGAAGGTACCCACAAATACGTGGACAACACGCGAAGCTTCGCCCCGTACGCCCAGCGACATGCTTTCTTTAAAGCCATCTTGATTAGTAGAAACTTAACGGATCGACCCTAGCGCCCTGGCAGCTTTTGAGTCTCCAGGTCGTTTGTGCGCACATTCCCCCTTTTCAATATAGGGAGTTCAGAAGGACTTCTCGCTGACGGTACCTTCCTGACCGGACAGACAGACTTTCCATTCAGCGGGCTTTCACGCCAAAACCAATGCGTACATATACGATACGAATAATATCGTATGAATAGCGTTTCCTGTATGTTCCTACTGTAATTCAAGCAGACAACACATGCAGCTAATACAGCGACGTAACCCTAAGCGGCTTACACTAAGGCAAGCCGAGTCTGGGCCGATTTTCCCCTTTCCTGTGTTGCTACTTCTGCGTTCTTCCTCAAATAGCAGTAAAGTCAGGCCTTTACCAGCGGCAGTAAAGGATTTCTACCTTCCAACATGTGACCCGCAATGCTGGAGCGCCTTTACTGGTGTTTCCCTTACACATTCCTTAGCCCCTGCCTCTCTATAACAAACCTCCTAACCTGCATTGCTGCCAGGTTGTTGCTTAGCGGTTTTCGTAATATCGTCGTAGCGAGGCTTGATAACGTGTCGGCAACGGTTTGCCTTTTTGCCAAAAACTTCCAGGCTTCGTCAATAAAACGAAAGAAGCTGATGTCCGAAAAGAAGGCTAAAACGACGAGCACAACTAAAACAGGCCAAGGAACAACTAGTTAAGAAGGAGCCTAGGACGTACAAGGCAAATCACTAACTAACCCGATTTGTCTTCGGCGCCGTGAAGGCTGTTTAGCCATTGTTGCAGACGAGGCTACGGTTACTTACATCATTCTACTAAAGACGGATGAGCAGCTGTCTTCTTGCAGTTCGATAGAGAGGCGGGTAACTGACTAACGACTGGGATACGATCGAATTGATTAGGCCAGCTTAACCAACGACCCATTCCAGCAGTGGTTGCTGGCTGTTGTCTCGTAGGTGTTATCAACGTTTACCGTTACATGCTGTTGTTTAGATGATTGCAACGGAGCAATCTCAGAGGATAAATGGACATGGGACAAAGAAAGACTGTAGAATAAGATAACATTGCTTGTGTCATGTCACAGTCAAAGCTCTGCATGGACCCAGTTTCTACACTAGGCTAGAGAAAACAAGGGGGCAAAGAACGAAGCTGTCTGGGCAATCTAGATTAAATAAAAATTGGTTCGCGGTTGGGAAAAGAGAGGCTTAAATCTAAGCCTGGCATAACCTCAATTGGTAATCCACGTTTCTCTTAACTAAAAAGTTGGTTTTTTTAACTACAGACTTGAGTCTAATTTAACTAATTTATCTTTTTAGACCGTGAGCCTATTGCAATAGTGTTCGGAAGCACAGATTCACGGTTATCACTCAACACGTACCCGATTATTTCTATCGGCTCGATTACTTCGTGTTATCAGCAATGTGCTTAGTTACATACTATCTATGTAGCCGAAACGTCCTGCTGAAACCTGCCCAATGAAGTCCGCTGCCAAGAGCTGACCGCCGCTTTATTATCCGGTACAGCTTAATAATTCTTTTCTTCTATTGTACTTCAATAGTACTGTATATAAGTCAATTATACCTACTGAACGGTAAGCACAATATAAATCGGTTTAAATAAAAAAATTCCTACGTGATAATGAGGTCCACTCTAAGCATGTTCTTAATATTGGTTTATCGCATTACTCTCTATGCTTCGTCCGGTATCGCCATCAGGCATTCCCCACCGGACACTCAACGCGGGCTGTCTGTCTCTCTATGTCCGGGTTCGAAGCTAGACTACAGCATGTCCCTAAGATAGGCAGGTAAAATCTTACTCTATTATAGCTTTATAAAAGCTATTATGGGGACTTACTTACATGTTACCCTATGGTAAGTTGCCTACCCTGAAAAAAGCAATTTGCTCAGTTTTTTTTTCTCATGGCTTTTGTTGACAGTCTCCGAATTGCTATAAAAAATTAGTTAGAACTATATCGGTTTTGTTCTGATACGTTGTTTGATTCCATGTTTAAAAGGAACTATCTGCTGCGTGATCACAGACGGAAACGACGTATTCGTTGAGTGATGGATTAACCCTAAGTATTTAACGGTATTCTCTGCATAGTCATTTATTTATATTGTGCGAAACACTAATATCAACAGTTAGAGGTCAATTAAAAAATTGATTTCTTCGAAGTTTATCACAGTAAAAGGCTGCTGTATTACGTACGCTATAGTTCGCTCAAAAACTGTAGTGCTTTTACTTAGTAACCAAATTGTTTTAGCTGGTTATTTCCCTTGATTTGTAATTTTCTTTACTTGCTTGTTTGTTTTTTTATGATCGCTCAGTCAAACAAAGAACAACTGTAAAATCAAGTGAAAAAATCCTAAGAGTTTATTGTACAGTGTCACCGAAGGCCTGCTTGATCGATTGGTGACTTCGCCTTAGGGATGTGTGCATCTCCAGCAGCGTTGCCGTAAGACTTAAGAAAGCCACGAGTATTTATGCACGTGACGGAATTTCTAGCGTGAGAACTTAAATTTGTACTAAACTAAAAAAAAAAATTGTCATAGAGTCTGCTGTGGACCACGCAGATATATGTGGAATTGTCAAACACATCATCTAATGACTCTTGCGTCTAAACTAAGCCGATTATGCAGAAATTCATTTCATACTTTTGCAAAGTCCGCCTTAAACACCTATAGCCTAAACAGCTCCGCTCACCGTTTCTCGACAGGGCACATCTTCACCCCTATATCATTTAACGTAAACACACATTTCCACTTTGTGTTATCGGTGCCCGGTTGTAGCCAGTAGTATGGACTTACCTGTAGCTAACTGATGCGTGTACGAGCCGATCTCGGTGGTGTTTGTATCTTCACAGTTTATTTCAAATAGGCTTTCCTCGTCTTTTTTCTTTGATCATGTTTCTCACTGGTTTCATGTACACTTTATTTCTGCGTTTGGCTTCTATTTCTCGACGACCGAGACAACAGGTCACTAATATCCGCAATAGTGAGACAAAAAATTGAGGCAGCGCAGGTTAAGGAAAAAGTTCAAATCTGGCAGTTCAAGTTCAAACGTTTGGGCACTCAGAAATCTCTGAAGTATCGCTGCTCATAGCCCGTAATAATAGTATTACGTGAATATGAAGGAAAATATCAAGACTATCCCAGCCATACCACAAAACGCAACTTACGAATCTCCTTAGCACTTCCTTTTTATGCTAGTGGCAAGCTCTCCTGGTAGGTGAAAGCCAACGACATCGCATTTGATCATCCGAACCTGTTTTATTTCTTTAACCTTTTATTTTAATTAGCGCATATTTCTCAAAAGTTTCTACACGTAGCCCAGTTAGTTATACAAAGGCAGTAATTGATAAGTCTGTACCTCTTGAAGGCATCCAAAAGGAAGTCAGCAGCATCCTAACAACCATCGCGAGTAACGAATATAGCTAAAACAAACAAAAAAAAAAAGGAAAAACTACTATAGATCCACCACCGCCACATCAGTCAAGTTATCATCATCGAATGTACTTCCACAGCTGAAATGGGAGATGTATCATTGTAGCTTGTATGGAACGTATGAGTGGACGACAAATGAAGACAGGCCCTTACACAGCAAGAAATAGGGACTACCAAAGATCTCTATGGGGTCGGGTAAGAATGCGATACGCCAGTTGCAGTCAATCTTTACAATCTAGCATCGATGCCCTAGCCGTTATGGTACGGCTTCGACTGACTCTTCCGGACCAACGGGTTGAGGCAGGCAAAAAACGATGGGGTTACTGGGAAAGGGCGGGGGGCGAACTACTACCATCACTACTTCTGGAGTCGTCAGGAAACTACGTTCAGCTCTGTATAGAGTAAAAGATGAAGTACTGCTGGCACGGCTTCGCTAGGTCGATCCCACCAGTCGTTCGGCCGGCTGACTTGCAAGCCTTGCAACCAAATCAGGCCTGGTCATCGGTAAGAACAAGGCCGCTACTTGACGAGAAAAAACAATAACCAGGGTCGACCGTCATGGTGGCTTGTCAAAAGGCAAGCCTCATGCATCACAGCTTCTAAACAGAAGGTATCTCCATAGACAGCTGCAGCTGCGCTTTGTTTGTCGATCTGTCTATAGCGCCTTGGCGTCAATATATAGCTATCTAGGCAGTACCTCGAAACGAAAGACAGACCTAGGGCAAATAAGTTCTATGGGATTAAGTTAGCAGGGGCAAAAGTATAGTTGGCCACAACTGGAGGAATAGTTGCCCTCGGTAGCAGCAGTAGCAGCAGCGAAAACGACATAGAAAAGCAATGCTGATCATTGGCCCGGTGGAGAGATGACAAGTCGAGTGACGGCTATGGTATCAACAGGTTACCATTATGAAGAACAGGAAAAGAAAAAGCTAATAGAAAGCCAATCAGGAAAACGGCTTGTCTGTGCGTGTGGCTGGGGATACAATCGAAGATAGCTGCAGCATTTGAGTACGCCTGCCCCTGCCAACTGTGGTTTGAGGAGATGGCAAGCGCTTCCACGGTTTGCAGAAGGTGTGTGTTAGAACCAAACCGTGTGTAATCGTTTGTGAGATCTCCGGCGGCCACAAAAGGCTAGTTATCTCGATGCCAAAGGGATCAGGCTTGTTGAAGGCTCATATATAGTAGTAGTATTACTAGTATAGCCTTCCTCAGCGTTTCAATTTCGCGGGTGTCTCTGTGTCTTTCTCTCTTTATCTGTGTATGCTCGTCCGTTTTTTTCCATCTCCTCTATCTCAGATGCCTCATTTCTTTCTCCATTCGAGGGACAGGCAATACGTGGAGGAGTGTGCTGGACGCATTCTAGTCGCTCTCATCGTTCGGTGGCTCAATAGCAAAACAGTGGGCGCAATGGTAGTGAACGCAAGGGTACAGCCAGCGAGGCGTTGGGGGAGGAGGACTCCATACCAGAAATCGGCCTGCGTGGCTCGGCCTCTAAGCGAAATAATAGGATCTTCCTTTGCTCGTCATCATAATCCAGAAAGGCAGAGAATCGCATGGACTGCCGGTACTCAGGCAAGTGGTTGAGCCGCGTCGACTTCTGCCGCCAGTTGATTCTGCCGGCAGAGGCATAACATCCTACATTGAAGCCAATCGAATCTCAGCTCCCCCAGCAGGCGCTCCGGGGAACTGTGGGGCCACAGCTAGTTCATGGAGATCAAAGCAAATTCCGAGCCAGTCTGCATGGTCGCTTATTCGACTGTCTGCACTCCACTCATGGACTCATTGGTGCTCTTTGCAAGCAGGAGCACTAGCAGTCGTAGAGAAAGAGATAGCGGAAAAGCTCCGGTAGAGACAGCAGAAGATATAGGAAGAACAGGTCAACGTGAGCCCTGCGTATATGTTGTATATGGTACATATGATGACTAGAGAGTAGTGGAGCAGCTGGCCTGCAGAAAAGTTGGATAGGCCGAGTAGTCAGTAAGTGGTGGGCCTGCAAGGTCAACTAAAGACTAAGAGGCAAAAGGAGCAGAGGGGAACTGGTTGAGCTTCTCGGTTAACACAGAGCAGGCTCTCGGAAGATCGCCGAAGCCTTGCAGGCTCACCGCTTAGGGTCTAACAAGTCTGTGTGAATAGCCTCGTGGCCGGCGCTTGTCAAAGGATTCCCAGAACGGCCACAGGGAAGATTCTACACATCTCTAGTTTCCATATAGACTAAGCCCCGACTCCCACTCAAGGAAAACAAAGCGCCTCGTACATATATAGAGGTTGCGATATGATTACTTAATCTACTGGCCTAAGAAGTGAAGGATGACGGTCGGCCATTAGAGGTGGAATGGTGGGGCAGTGTGATATGATCTATTTCATGTCTTGTAGACAGACCAACAACGTAAAGCACAAAGGCTTAAGTGACGGACGTACAACCTACCGGAGAACACGAGCAAGTTAATAACAGAGTATATACTCTGTTCGAATTACCGATTGTATTGTAGCATCTGATCAATTGAATAAGCATTGTATAATATTTTAGGTAACACGACGATTTTGTATGAGTACAGATAGTGCAGTTAAAGTCCATGCAAAATTTGTTTTCTCTATGATTTCTACAATGAGATACGACTGTACACACCTTCCACCGATAGGACTCACCGATGGCGTCCAATACATAATATCCAAAACAATACGTAGCAGCAGTTGACAGTTGTGGTTTGTTGTAATAAAATCAATAATGGACAAGGAAACATTATAGAAAACATCTTTAAGCTTTTTATTGTACATTGAGCTTAATACATTTTATTCGTTTGGCTGAAAAACAATAAGAAAGATAACGTTAAATATAGTTTCAAGAAATTCGATATTCCGTTAACATATACACAAAATGCATGACCGCAGTTGGTTATTTGATTTTGCTCAGCAAGAAATCATTCCCAAACTTCGTCCCTTCGACCTGGCCTCATATTATTATAAATGCAAATTATCTCTAGCGAAGTTTTACCTTTTCTCCACCTTTGTTCAATGTAACTAACTATCTACGATATGCGCCGCCCGTAAATGCTTATTATCTTCCTATACACATACTGATTTCCTCCTAATTTCTACACTGGGACAGGGGTACTGTTCATACCCGCATATCACGCACGTGATAACTCGTTTCGTCTCGTCGTAATCATGGGATAGGCTACCGGTACTACACACCGTGTCTTTAAAAGATGCACCTCTCGCGTGACTTTCTCATTCCTGGGCGTGTCTCAACGAGCCCAGAACCCAATGTTAGTTATATGTTTAACTGAGTGCAAAATCGCTCTGCAATCAGTCGACAACTTAAGCATGCATGAGACGAAAGCCCCTGTATGGACGTTTTCTCTTTTCACTATATAAGCAAGTGCCAATTCGAATCCAGGATAAGGGCTACACTGACACGCGCATATAGCCCATGCGTCCCGTCCGGAGCAGCGCTACCCCGAGATGGTCGTCGAAAAAACTAAATTTTACAGCGCCATTTTCGCTTCATGGTCGAACCGTAATCGTATTGGGTAAATTTGTTGCTTCTACGAAGTGTAGATAGCATAGTGGAACGTTTGCTTCAACGTTACAGATAAGTGAACGCTCGAGATCTATCCTGATACCTATGATTTTTTAGGGGCTAAGTTCTTCGGCCGGACACGCATATGTCCGACGCTTAGTGCATGTTTGGCGGCAGCTGAGGTCCGCTTAGCGCTCAGCGTGGTCGTCTGCGCGACTGCGGGATTGAGGGTCACTTGTTTAGGTCGTCTTTTAAAAGAGGCATAGCATCGGCTATTTATCCGATAAAAGAAAGAACGTTGAATTCACTCTGCGAAGGCTATTTAACTGAATTTTCGATCCCCGCTCGAAAATTAGAACCGCTTAATCTACGCTCAAAGGCTGAACAGATTCAGATTCACTCGCAAGTGGCGAACGATCAAATTCGATCTTGCCATATACCGTATATTGTTACAATCGTTGAAATTTTTACTGTTTTTTTTTTTCTTTTTTCGATGATGTCAGAAAAAAACATGTGCAGATTTACACTGTGCATTTAAACGACTATTTTTCTTGCACATTCTACAATAATTGATTACTAAGGCGTATTATAAAGTCAAGCTAGCTATATTAGAAACTCACGGCAAAGACCGCATTTCTTTGTGTTGTAAGTGAGAACAGGTGACTGGATTTCATGTCCGAGTATCGCTGATTACGCAACGTAACAACCATCTAAGATTACGACATCGTTTCTAGAATATTCAAGTAATATTCTCTTGCTATAGATACGCTTTCCTGAAGATGGTATAATGTCTCGTTCACTGAACTTAACATACCTTTTGAATCGTGAATAAATAAAGGACTATTCCCGCTATTGATTTTGGGTCGCTGAATGTGGGACGGCCTGTTGTTTTGTGCTTCGTAGAATTCGCGAGCAAATGGCACTAATGTCTTTGCCTCCTTATGCTAAGGGAACTTCTTTCCGACTTTATTTTATAGAATCATAATGGAACTCTTCAAGACACCTTGAAGCCATTGTGTCCACAGGTACGTTTTTTTCAACTACCAAAGGGCACACCTTGCCGACTAGTTTCTTTGGGACGATTCCCTGTCCTGTTGTTCGCGTAGCTTTGGCAAAAGTCTATAACCTTGGTAAAATTTCGTCCAGCGCGGAGATCTTCGATACTCGGTGATCTTCGTTCATATTTCAAAAACGACCTCTGAACTTCCGTTATAATGAGCCAAATCGAACAGGCTTTTTTCTACTACCAATAATAACGGATGGACGCATGCGCCCCTAGGGCAAATAGTCCCCTTTTAACGATGTCCTAATTTACGCCGAATACCGTGCACGTTCAGCGCATATATATAACTATGTACCCTTTTTTTCATTCCAACGTCTCGGATGAGGGCAATTTTAAAAAAAATCTGTTCGATACAAGATTCATCAGGACATCTACGGGAGAAAACATAGCAAGAACGAAATCTCTAGTATCCGTTGCCTATTTCAGTGGCTCTAAGCGGAACTAGCGAACAGCACATAGAGATCCGGGATAGGTTATGCTAGAGTTCTGCCGTTTATCAAATAAGTTTACAATATTAAAGCCACATTATACAATATACAGACGTAGGATATGGTAGGGCGCTTTAGTTGCTCGCAAGCTAGACATTTTGCAGACGAGAAATTTTTATTATATCATTTTCATATTCTTATCTTAGTTACAGCTCAAATATGACAACGAACGGCGTAGATATCGTGGCTTTCTGTTATCAAACGATTGGCTGCTCAGAAGCTATTAGTCAGAGGCCTGAGCCATTCTCAGAGGACTTTAGTATTGTCTTAACCATACATAACGAAGCCTGAGCAGATGGAAACCGACCTTTCGAAGTGGGGCTGGTTGCAATAAAGGATTTTCTGACGAAGGAAACCTCGATGACCTCTACAGCTTCGAGGTTGACTTTGCAGCGAGATATCGCACTATATAGCATTTGTGAGAGGAAGACTACGGTTCAACGAACTTCAGCTCAGAAAAGCTTCAAATTTATAAGCATTGGGACTAATATATGGAGTGGAGGGGAGCTTTCATTTGGTCCAACCCAAATTTCGTAGGATACGACAAGCGTCGATAAGTAAAATCATTACAGATTTTAAGTGAATTAGCCGATACATTTATTTAGATATGCCCAACAATATTGCCTATGTGAAGTTGACCACGAAGGATTGCGTTTAGTTGCCACGCTAAGTTGACTGCCCAGTTCCTCAACCGAGAGTGTACAAAACAAGATACACATGAGTGAACTTTTCGAATGTATACCTAGTATCATATTGTAATATGAATTCAACATGTGTATGGCTCGTTGGGATGATCAGCCACCATCGAGGGGTTGCGCATTACCAGATCTGATTAAAAGAAAAGCAGGAGTAATTAATCTTACTTTGTTAAATTCTTATTCAAGTCTTAGCTGATGTATGACGTAGAATACTACGTTGTTAAAAAAAAACTATTGCCAATATTTCGGACTAAATGACTTTTCATAATATAGTAATTAATAGTCAATGTGTTGTAGTGAAATTGTTATAGACTTAGAATAGATCGCCCCGCGGATAGCAAAATATCGCTATCTAATGCAATGAAAGCGCAAATTTTGTCCAGGCTCATAAAAGTGTGTGCTCTTTATGGACAGCATGTACTATCGGAAGACAGTTGGGCCTGACAACCGATGGTACTGGCGCTCTGGTTTTTTTTTTGTTTTTTTTTTTCGAAGCGTGAAAGCAGTTGTCGACTAATTACGAAAAACGTCTATGGAACATTTACAAGCAAGCGGCTACAAACAAACGTCTAATGTCTGGGAGTTCAACACACTGAAATAACCGATTTGACCGTATCGTATTTTGACCTGCGAAACCCTATACAGATTCAATGAAATCGGGCCATTCCGAAACCGGCTGATCATAGGCCGCAAATAACGAATCATATATAGGTATAATATGCGACCACCAAAAAAAAAGGTCAATAATCTCTGGTAAAATCGAAACGGACAGCGAAGATAATGACGCCGTGTGTTTGGAGCGAAAAAAAAAAAGGGTTGTGTTCTCCTAATAAAACGAACTAGCTGGATTCTTGCTATCAAAAACTAGCAAGATCACAACAAGCCATTGAAATAAATCACGAGTAAGGTAGTGAACAGGAACGACGTCGTCTTTTACCAGCTCAACGCCAGACCACATTTCCCGCTACCTGACAAAAACTCAAAGAGTCTGGGTGGGAAATTTGATTGCGTCCGCCATCTAGCCTGGATCTTGCACATCAGACTATGACCTGTTCCGATCTTTGCAGAAATAGATGTCGATTAGGTTCAATGACGGAATGTAAAAGTCGCTACGTGTAACACTAGCGGCCTATTGAGGACACTGCTACCTGCATGACGTCCAGCTAATGACGCAAGATTATCTAATCTTGCAAGTAAACACTATACAAATCTAGAAGACAACCTAATGCGGGCACATTTTCTTATCATGGACGATTTCTATTGTAGGTGGTTATCTTTTGTTATCATGGTAATGCATGTGCACAGTAATTATGCTAGCCACATGACATGAAGCTCCAGGGAGCAAATCATTCTGCTGAAATCGCGTAACATTATGGTCTCTCAAAGTCCGGCCCTCAAAGGCCACGCGTCAAAAAGGCCAACGTAATACAAACGCAGTATCTGCGACAGCTGGCTGCCACCACTCAGTTTGCTTTCTCAGCGCATTCGAAAACGATATCGTAGATTCCAAGAACTTAACGAAGACAAAAACGGAGCCGGCCAAAACAAGCGTTATCTCTCGAAGCACCACCTACTGACCGAACAGTTCCGACGCTATTTTTTCAGCCTAAGTTTCAACCAAAAGCCAAGCAGCTATCCGTACCTTGTATCCACTCCCGCCGAGCTAAACATCTACACCAAATACACACGCAGTGAAATAACCACGTGATATTATGTTTGGTGCCCATGAACATATGTAAGCGCGTGTCAGTCTTTTTATATAAACGATATTGTCGAGATCCACTATGAAAATATTGTCCGCCTATGTACTAGATTGATTCAATCTACGGAACAGCAATGCCTCCTAGCGAAAAGCAAAGAACTTACTCTGATTCGATAAATATTTCACAGTATCGTCGACCAGGGCGTTTACACTCTAAATTGTACAGATCATTGAATGGCTATATGCTTTGGCACAACTCTGGCTGACTTTGCGTGCATCGCACGTCTGCTGAGGAGACCGTGCAGAGCAGAAGGTTTACTTTCACGTTCGTTTATTTGGTGTACATTTACGGTGGAAAAACCTAGTGGCAGCTTTGAATGAATTGAACTGGCCTCTCTATGAGCTATCTGTTAGAATGCTGTGGCCGCCTGGTGCCTCAGATAAAAACGCTGTACTCTTTGCCATTATGCCGCTGTCTGCTGGCTAGGGCCTGACGTACGATGCCTTCTCGATTCTCCAATAATTTGTGCGTATTATATTTCGTGTCTGAAAAGCTTTCTTGTCAAGAGCCGTGTTGAATATGTGATCGTCAATGCTTGCGGAAGCAGGTACGAAAAATGTGACTTAACCCAGGCTTGCGCAGGAATAGTTTGAATGCCCCGAACTGCAGTTTGCTCCATGACGTCCGTTTTGGTCGATTGCCACATTTCTGTTGCTGATCCGCTGTTCAGAGTTCTTAGCCACAGGATTGTTTCTTTACGAGGAGCAGAAAATCGGAACAAAGCTGACTTCAAACATTTAGAGACCAATTTAAGAAGGACTTTGAATTGATCTAAATCAAATGACATTCATGGTAGCATTCGTATAACACTCGACTACCACTGATGACTATCGTTCACATAATTAATAATAAAATTATCATTGAAGGAATATTATCGCTCGGTTTGGTTTGTTTGCGCTCCCTTTTTTCCAAGCCAACGAATCGACACTTCATGCTCACGACGCCAGATCGTCCAACGTTGAACTCACCTAACTATAGGCCGTACCGGTGCGTTGGCTCTGGGGTGCCTCAGATTCGTGACTTGAATAGCCAAAAAAAATCACGCTCAGGAAATCGATGCAGGGCAGAAAAACAGCCTATCTAGCAGCACCCGAAAAAATGAAGCTCCATTAATTCAACATGTATCGTTCGTTGTGGGTCCGAATAGTATAGCAAGGTTAAGTTATATATATATATATATATATATATTCCGAACAATTTTCGCTCTAAAACGACGACGACGACGATGATTAAATGTGACTAGAACAGGTTTGCCTATCTATCGCTCTGCCCGCGAGAGCGTTCGCATGTCCCGGTGGGATCTCGCTATTTATAACGAGAGACGCGTGGACCGAATGTGAGTGCCGCCGCATCTACTCGAGCCGAGAGAGACGGCAGAGGCCGGCTTTCGTCACCGTCCGCCAGGTTATTGGAGACTGGACCCCCCAGTGTCGCCACAATCGAGGCACCAGAGATGCTCGCATAGCGCACGGAGAAAGAGCTCGGTGACAGGGCTCACCCCTCTCCCGCTCGGTGAACCTCCTTCTGTTTCTTTATGAACAAATAGTATTTATTCTACGAACAGAGAGACATCCCAACGTGCGTGCAGTACTTTAGCTGCTACAGCTTGAAGACTAGCGCATAGCGATCCTAGTTTTGTTCCAGCCATATCGTTTTGATCAGCAGTAGCGGCCGTAGCCGAGACGCGGAAAGGCAGGCTGACAGCGGAAACCTGTCGGCCAAGTTGATGCCCTAGAGAATTGTGCAGAATACAATAACTTAATTAAATTGGTACAGTAATAGACTTATGTAAAAATCGAGGAAGCCCAGCTCGACGGGACGGCATAGCGATGGATCGTGTCTACGTGTTTTGCTTCCTTGTACTGCTGGCCTATCAAAGGTAAGATTTCGCAGTAGAACGAAAATGCTCACGTGATGATGCGGTAAAAATAGATTTCACACAATTTGTGTCGTCAAGATAACGCACTTTTGTTTTCGATGCTCTAGCCGAAAAGATCGTTTTCATACTTAAATGATACGAATTTTTGTAGCACTGAATTTGTTGTCAACTGCTTAATATTGTATTTTCGAGTACTATTTTTTTTAACATGGATAAATAGAGTTTTTTACGTCGAAAACAACCCGTGGGCCCCATTCGGGCATCTAGCACAAGCGGTGTGACCAAATTTGACACGGCTATTTATTTTCGATTGTGGACCATAGTTCGATAGTGTGAGAAAACGCTCCGTAGCGATCGAGCGAAATTGTATCCAGTGTCGACCTAATTACGTCAGTATCGGAATAAATATCCGCCTTTTGTTTGCACAATGCGCTACTGTATTGCTATATA